>NW_011500163.1:253846-278217 GCF_000495115.2 Populus euphratica
TTGTTGTTGTTGTTGTTGTTGTTGTTGTTGTTGTTGTTGTTGTTGTTGTTGTTGTTGTTGTTGTTGTTGTTGTTGTTGTTGTTGTTGTTGTTGTTGTTGTTGTTGTTGTTGTTGTTGTTGTTGTTGTTGTTGTTGTTGTTGTTGTTGTTGTTGTTGTTGTTGTTGTTGTTGTTGTTGTTGTTGTTGTTGTTGTTGTTGTTGTTGTTGTTGTTGTTGTTGTTGTTGTTGTTGTTGTTGTTGTTGTTGTTGTTGTTGTTGTTGTTGTTGTTGTTGTTGTTGTTGTTGTTGTTGTTGTTGTTGTTGTTGTTGTTGTTGTTGTTGTTGTTGTTGTTGTTGTTGTTGTTGTTGTTGTTGTTGTTGTTGTTGTTGTTGTTGTTGTTGTTGTTGTTGTTGTTGTTGTTGTTGTTGTTGTTGTTGTTGTTGTTGTTGTTGTTGTTGTTGTTGTTGTTGTTGTTGTTGTTGTCATCTATAATTTATACACTTAACCTCCTTGTGGTTCGACCCCGGTCTTGCCGGGTTATTTATTACTTCGACACTCCTGCACTTGGGAGAAGACATCAATCTTTTAGTCGTGTCATCTATGTTGGAAATGGGTATGAATAAAATGTGATCATGGAAGCCTGCCACATAAGTGAAGCTAGTTTTATTAGTCCTTTAAGGATGCATTAAAAATGTATTAAACAAGGTAGCTTGCCACATGAGTGGGGTTGGGTTTGTGATCTTTAGAGGACATATAGAAAATGTATTTGAGTGTGGGAGTCAGCCACATGTATAGGGCTTAAAACTGATACTTTGGGTTGGCCATATAAAATGGGAACTTGATCATTAAGTTAGGATATCAACCATAAGTGTGGGGGTATTTTTCAAACATGAGATAACTATGTACGCGAAATTAAAAAAGGTGTTGATATACACCTTGGACAAGATTATCTTAATAGAATTTGGATTGTTTGTATGGTTATATGGATGTACAGTCAACTAAAAATCAAGAAATTTGTCTTAGAGTGAAGCGCTTGTTTTGTTTAAAGTTAATTATTGGTGTAATAACACCATATTCAAGCTTAAAACTATATGACATATATCGGTCAGGAGCTATGGGATTTTAAATATTATATGATTGATTAGAATATTTTGAGAAGTAAAAGGAATTTAGAATTTTGTAGTTAACTCAAAATCCAAACTTAAGGGTGATACGGTACTATATTACTTCCATTGGTTAGTAGAAGTAATGTATATGGTAAATTTATGTTGTGTAGCTAAAGGGGTTGTGTGAATCACATGTATTTATTAAGAAAAAAACAACATTTTTGCATATTAAGTGATTAATGATGTAATGTGAAATTTAACTATTATTCTTTTTACGTAGTTTGTTTTATTTTTGATAGGTTCATTATGTGCTATTCAGAATTACATGGCTTATTTTGTATAGTTGTAGGACCTCTTTAATGGATTTTATCTAGCCGTAGGATTTTCATGATTTATGATATTCATGTAGCTCATGAGAGTTTGTAATAAATAAAATAGTCAAATTATTATTTGTTTATATCGAAGTTCTCCTCACTAGTGTTGGATATTTATTTTTATTATTAATATAAAATGTTGGATTTTTTACTCCTTTAAGTACATTTTTCTTATGATAGTGTTATATTGCAAAATGGATTTATATGAGTTGATTTGGAATTGTTATAAACAACTATGGATACAGTTTGGGTGAGTATGAGTTACCCAAATTTGTGTTTTACACAAAAAAAAAAATCACACTACCTATGTAATATATTATTGTTTTTCTTGTATAATCACTTACACGACCAAAAGATTGATATCTTCTCTCATATATAGGAGTATCGAAGTAATAAATAATCTGACAAGACCAGGGTTGAACCATAGGGAGGTTAACTATATAATAATAATAATAATAATAATAATAATAATAATAATAAGTTGAAGAGAGATTTGAGATGTGATAATGATATAAGGATTAAACAATGATAAAAATAATTATCAAGGTTAGAAGGTTCACGAATGATATTTCAGATAAGTATAGTATAAACTCTTTTTATTACTCAAATGGAAACCACACACAAAAAAGGTTCCAATCAAATTATAAATTGTTAATATAATTACATTAGTTATCTTATTCAAATTATGCTAATACTTGTAAATATTGTCAGGTATTCATGATTATAACTTAAGTTAACAACAAATTAAGTTCCTTTCAGAGCACAGGTGTAGGTTATACCATATGATTGGGCTATGAAAGTATCAAGTATTTTTTGTACCAAGTGTTACACATAGATTAACCATTTAACAAGCAAAGTATTAAAAGTGAACAAGATAATAAATAAATAAAAAACATATTAGTATCATACGTTAAAATCCATGTTGAGTTTATATTATATTGATTCTTATACCATTAGTGTAACCTTTTCACCTTGACATAATAAAATTAACTAAATATAAATAAACAAGATAAGAATATAAATAAGATATAAGTTAACTAGGTAAGGGAAAGGAAATAAAAAGCATAAATAAGAAATTAATAAAAGTAAAACTTAAGCATTACAAAAATATAAAGAAAGAGAGCAAGAACATAGTCTTGATCTGAAAACCAAGATACTTAAATGCATGGCAAATGCCTCCTTTTATAGGCCAAAATTTAGAACTATTGATTTGTTGACTAATTGTTAATGGGTGGCCACATTTTGACTTGATGACAATCCTTATCTTCTTATTTGAACAAAACATCATTACTAACATTAGAATTTGAACAGACTGTCCCATGAAAGTTCTAAAAAATTATATCAACTTTTCAACAAAAAAAAAATAAGGTCATTTGAACTTCTAGAACTCGAGATATGGATTGAACAGTATCTGAGTTGTAGAACAAATTCTGACTTCTCCATTTTTGTTATAATTTGAACTTGAAAACGGTCTTTTTAAATCTTACATTTCTATGAAAGTTTTAGATCTATCTCTTAGCTTCCCATCCATATAGAACAGACCCAAATCTAAGTTCTACAACTCTATATATAATAACTCAATGACTAAACAGTGTTCTAGTTTTGACTTAACTAGCATCTCTTTTTTAAGTTTAGCTCTCTCTTTGTCTTTTCAATTTGAGTAGTTAACTCATTAATCAATCCTTTTATTTATGTGATAAGCCTGCATTTAAGATGAACATTTACCATAAATTAAAGATATCTTATATTATTAGATATGTTATTATAAAACGTGTTCTAGTTAAAAAGTTATTAATACTTCAAGTATAAAATAATGATATAAAACATTAATAAAAGTACACTTTTAAATACTAATCAAACATATACTAAGTATATGAGCACTATTATAGAAAGACTCATGTGATAGTTATGTAAGTAATTCTTAGACTTAATATCACTAAGTTATCTTATATATGATTTGATATACTTTGATCATGATTGCATGTTGCCTTACTCAAGGGTACCAAACAATTAGGTATTAGGTATAACATGAACTATATGAAAGTGTTTAAGTGATAAAGAGAGCATTCATAACCCTAGGTAAATTAGAAAAAAAATTTGACGTGTTTTTATATAGTATTAATTGTAAAATTATTGTGTAAGATAGAATGATATTTGAAAAGAGTTTCAAATTTTATTTAAAGAATCAATGACTAGTGTTAAGAGCAAATATGATTTGACAAAGCAAACACACTCCATACTCAAAAGTTCAAGTCAAAACATTCTTATTGAATAGATAATAATTACCATGAAAAACTATTTACTGAAAGGTCAAGTTAAACCATATATGACTTTCCTAATATTTAAGGGATTATGGCACGTTGCTAGTCGATACACTTAATCTTTAAATATAAATCAATCAATTATTAAATTGATACTACATTAAATTATTTAGTCCTATTTTAAAAAAAATTATGATTTGTATTTGGGTTAATATATTATAGAACCTAATGGGTTGTATATATAAAGAACCATTAATATAAAAAATAAAGTATGGTAATTAATTAAATGTGACTTGATTGTATATAAGTTTTAAAAATTAAAAACTATAAAGTAATACATGTATGGGATTATAATTCTAAACTTAGAAAAATCAATTAGGAACTTGATTGTATAAATTTATAAAATTATCATAAAATAATATATGTGATATTATTCTAGGAACAAAGTGATATTTTACCATTTATAGAGTTATCAAGTTTTTTCTATAAATAAATCTTACTTTTTCTCTAGATAAGTATGTTACAAAATTGATTAAAAAACATCTGAAATCACAAAAAAAAAAAGCTTGTACTTGAGTCATTGCAATTTTTCTCTCCTAAAAGAGTTTTAGGAGATTTTTGATTTGATAGTTTGTGTAGATTATTATCAGAGACCAAACAATTTAAAATCTTATAGTTTGTAGGAACTCAATCTTGAAAAGTTGATCAAACATAAAATAAAAATAAAAAAAATGATCTGAAGGTAATTTTTTCTTGAGCCTAAAATTTCCTTCGTACCCCACTCCCCACCCGTGATAGTTGATAGTTTGTGGGTTTTGTTTTATTTGTGTTCACCTCAATTGAAAGAAAATATTTTTACCTAACAAAAAAAAAAAAAAGGAAATGAAACATAAGAAAGTAGGTGATCGCCATTACTTTAGTCACAGAAAGGAAAGGGATGTAGGTGGGAAGCCATGAAAAATGCTAGAATCTGCTCACGAGTGGTCATGACTACAAAATAAAATGGCCACCAAAGCTAAAATACCTCAAAAGTCAGCTGTTACACGTTTCTTATTTTGTTTTCCGTGTCCTAAGACTATATTGTTACAATCAAGGTGGTTAAATATCACATTGAATTTTAATTGTGCTTGAACCCGAAGGAAAAAAAACTGGTGTTTAACCCTAATATACTAAATAAAATTGGGAAATTCATGAATAGTGAATAAAATTATTTTTTATTTTATTTTTTTCAATTTAATTTTCATATATTTATAATAAGTGTTTGGGTTATTTTTAGACTAACTAAGTCGATTATATTACATCGAGATAACTCTTACACGATGTAGTTTTAAATTTAGATTCCGCAAGGAATTTGTCAAGAATATTTTTAATTTTATTATTTTTATCATTTTTATTTTTATATTTTTTTACTTATTAGTTGGGCAATCTTTAGAACATATAAGTTGATTAAGTTACATCAAACAACTCCGCATGATATAAATTTAAATTCAAGTTAAACAAAAATTTTGGTTGAAAGATTTTTTTTGTTAATTTTATTTTTTTATTTTATCATTAAATTTTTTTTATCAATTGATAAGGTTGTTTTTGAACCAAATAAATTAACTGGGTTATATTAAGACAATTAATACATGATTTCTCTTGACGTCCTCATTAATTTTATCTGTTGATGAGGGCATATATTTAATATGGGCAAGAAGAAATATGTATAAAACGTGCTTGAAGTAAATGCATAATAAGCATGACGTTTTCCTAACTTCAGTGCACAGAACATATGATCTACACGCTGAAAACAATGTACACTTTAAAGGTTTGAGCTTGAAGCCAAGGCCTCGTGTCTTGCAAACCACATTGTTTCTTTCTTTTCCTTTTGTTTTTTGATAGTTGCCAGGCACCAAAATGCTTTAATTAGTGTTGAAAATGTAAGTGGATCCAATATTATTGTCAAGAAACAGCACCCTTGTCTGGCCACGAATTCAAACCCATTAACGTCGGGTGCTCAAACATGCCCACAAACACACTAAGGTAGGACTTACGAGGCATTCAAAAGGGCATGCATGTTCTATGATTATGAGGAAGGATTTGGACTAATTAACAGCAGTGAATCCAAGTAAATTGTATAGAGTACTTAGTTTTATTTACACTTACCAATTTAGGTAGCGAAGCATGGAGGAGCCCTAAGGTGATGATGGCCTCTTATAAGAGTTCAACTATGGTGACCAAAGTTAGGTAACGGATTTGTTGGGCTTCAATTTTCCTGCAGTCTATTAACTCTCATATTCCGTGCCTTCCAAGGCTTGTTGGTTTTGGATGACCATCATTTAAGGTTTCTGCCTCCTTTGAAAGTGAGCCTATGGACGGAGAGAAAACGCCGTCATTCTTGAATATCAATATATATCCGGCTTGACTTTGCCGGCCTTGCTGTATGCCAGGCATCAATATCTTATAACACGTTTTTGGCAGATCAATATCTCATTTATTTTTATATTTTAAAAGTGTTTTAATAAATTAAAAGAATTAATTTTTTATATTTTTTCATATTTTTTTAATTTTCTGATATTAAAATAAATTTTTAAAATTAAAAATTATTATTTTAATAGATTAATATAAACTTTTGATCACCGACGTTTTCATGCAACGATAAGATTTCGGCCCCATGAAAAGCATGCCCCTAATTAATTGCATGTAAATTAAAGTACTGAAATTAGGTAACCAGGCTCCAGCAGTCATAGATGTTGAAGCCATAGAGGTGCCCCGTTGAAGTCCCACGTGTATTGTATGCCAGCAAGTTTAATTAGTATTTTAAGTGATGTGTGGACTTTTTATTACTGTAGTATTTTGATTGACTCAAAAGGTTCAGTAGGTAAGAAGATATAATAGAGTCGTTTTAGAATTCTCGTTTCAGTTATTTTTTAAAAATTATTTTTAATATCAATATATAATAAATATAAAAATAAAAAATATTAATTTCAAAAATAAAAAAGTAAAAAAATATTTTTAAAAATATTTTTAAAACATAAAAGTAAACAAAAACTTGTTCCTTGCTTAATTTCTCGTGAATCAACAAGAATAAACTGAAGCAGGTCCGTGCTTTTGGTATTGTTTGGAGAGAAGCAAGGGAATAAACTAGTGTAGGATAGGTGCTCTTGTTCATAGTTTGAAAAACTCAGCTAAGCATCTCGGTCAACCAGATTGTTCCTCAATTTAAAACCTCATTCAAATCAATTTTTTTTAACTATTTTAAAATTTTATTATAACAATCTCAAATGATTTAGTGGTTAATATAAGACTCAATTAATTCTGCTAAACTCGAATGAGACTTAGCTAGTTCAACTTTAATATTTTTTATTTTTTATTTAAAATTATAAGAAAATATATTATTAAATATTTTCAAGCATGAATACTTTATACATATCATGCTTGGTCTATTTCTTTTAAATAAGGGAGTAATAATTTTGAAAAACTATAGAAAAACTTTTATAAAATATATTATTAGGTATTTTCAAATATGAATACTTCATACATATCATGCTCGGTTTATTTTTTTTTGGAGCAAGAGAGTGATAATTTTGAAAAACTAAAAGGAAAAAAAAATTTAAAAAAATATATTATTAGGTATTTCCAAGCATGAATACTTCATGCACGCGGCGCATAAATATATAAAAAATATGTGGTCTGTTTCTTTTGAGTAATGGAGTGATAATTTTGAAAAATTAAAAAGAGAAAAAGTTTTTAAAATTTATTAAAATAATATTTTTTTTATTTTTAAAAAATTATTTTTAAAATCAGTGCACCAAAAAATTTAAAATATATTAAAAAATTAATTTTTAACTAAATAAATAAATTTTTAATAACATAATTTATATTACGTTACCAAACGTTTATTTAATGGGCCATTTGCTATGCAAGTCAAGCAAATTGGCCTGTAATGCCCATTGAAGGGAATGGCATGCAAAGAATCTAGACAACAATTCTGGAATGCTATGAGAATGAACGAATACTCTCTCTCTCTCTCTCAATTGAAAAAACAAAATGATTTTTTTTTAATGCAGAAAATAATTTAACAATTCAGAATAAAAAATTTACCATTATTGGTTGATTCTTCAATTGATTATAAACATGTATGAGAATTTATTGATAAATAACATAAACTATTTTTTTTCTTTTGATAATTTCAGGGTTTTTTTATAATAATAAGAAGCTTGGTTTTTTATATAAGAATTTATCATGATTTGTAAATCAATTTTTAACCAAGAAAAAAAAATATCTCAATTATTTTTATATGACTATAATAAAAAATAAAAGAATAAATAATTCAAGAAAAAAATAAAAAAAATTACAAAAATATATTTTATTCTCATTGAATATTCATGTACAATTTGTTTTTTAAAAATTCATACATATTACTTTCATACATAATTATTTTAAAAATTAAAAATATCACTATAAAAAATTCTAATTTTATTTAAAAAATATGACATAATTTAATATGTCTTTAAACATCAAGATTTATTTTAAAAATAAAAAGAAATTTAATTAAAAAAAAAGGAGAGAGATAAGGGCTAAGAAAATAGCCCAAATATGTATGGACATGAAAGGAGTAAGTTCAGGCATATGCATTCTAGCTTTCAAAAACCAAGCCGAGGAGTAACTAGGCCTTCAAGCCAGGGCTAGAACCCCTAAACTTTCAAAAAAAAAAAATAATAACAGCCTAGGCACGCCCAGGCCTTGGAGTCCAAACTATTCCCCTTCTTTTTTAGAAGGAAATGAATGACAGGTCATCCAAATGAACAAATGGTATGTCTCATGCTGCAATAGTTTCCTGCCACCTTTGGTGACAAAAAAATTAGGTTGCTAATTCTTCAGATGCTAAAAATCCTACTCTTAAAAATATGAAGAAGAAAAAATACTAGAACCCCTAAAACACTATTTCCAAGTACAAATTATTAGTTTTTTGAAAACACATATACACAATAAAAATTATAATTTTTAATTTTTTTTAAGATTTCAAGGATCCCTACTTGATTTTTTTAGATATAAATTATAATTTCTAGTATAGTTTACTTGATTAATTATTCCAGTTTAATTTCTTACCCATGGTTCTTAATGTTCATGACCTAATAAGTTTTTAAATATATTATCACAAATATAAATCACAATACTAAATAAAATAGGATTAAAATATTTAATTTATTAATTTATATTTTAAAATCAAATGCATCGTCTAACAATGTATTATGATCCCTTAAATATTAGAAAAATCATTTGTAATTTGTCCTAACATTCCAACAACAACTTTTTTGGTGTAATTATTATACTTTCGTCATAAATATTTCAATTCATATATTTAAAAATTAAATGTTTTTTTTTTGTCAAATCATGTTTCTTCTTAATATTATAGTCATTAATTATTTGAAAAAAATTTGAAACTCTTTTTAAATCTAATTTCATCTTGAGCAAATATTCCACAATCAATATTATTTAAGAATATATAAAATATATTTTTTTAGTTCACCTAGGATTATGAATTTCTTTATCACTCAAATAACTTCATATATTTCATGTTATACTAAAAAACATAAATATAGTAAAGGAAATGAAAAGCATGAATAAGAGATTAAGGAAAATATAACATGAAATAAAACTTAAACATTACAAAAATATATATAAAAAACAAGAAATAAAGAGCATGATCTTGATCTGAAAATCAAGATGTCTAAATGCATGGTAAATGCCTCCTTTTATAAGCCAAAATTTAGAACTATTGATTTGTTGATTAATTGTTTAGTGGCTGACCACATTTTGACTCAGTGATAATCATCATCTTCTTATCTGAACAAAAAATCATTACTAACATCAGAATTTGAACAGACTATTGTCATGAAGCTGAACATTGAATAGTATCTAGGCTAGATGACAAATTTGGACCTCTTTATTATTGCTAAAATTTGAACTTGAAAACAACCTTTTTGAATCTTGCACTCTTCATAAAAGTTTTAGCCCTATGTTTCAGTTTTTTATTCATATAGAGCAGATCTAAATTCAAGTTCTACAGCTTCAGTTATAATTCAATAACTGAATGGTGTTTCAGTTTAGACTGAACCAGTATCTCTTTTCTAATCTTAACACTCTCTTTGTCTTCTTAATTTTAGTAGTTAAACTCATTAACCAATCTATTGATTTTATGTGATAGGTCTGCATTTAAAATTAACTATTACTATAAATTAAATATATTTTATATTATTAGATATATTATTATAAAACATGCTCCATTTAAGGAGTTATCGATACTTCAAATGCAAAATAATAATATAAAATTTTGATAAAAATATATTTTTAAATATTAATCACATACATTTTTATTTAAACCAACCACAATAAAAGTGATTTTTCCAAGCACAACAATAAAAATTACTACAAAGACAAACACACTCACTATGGTGGTGCCTAGTGATGTGCATAGAGGAGAGAAGATGTAAGAATTATGGACCTTATTTCTATATATTTTGGCATTTTCTTTTTAATAACATAAAGTGTTTTTTTTATATCATAGAGGAGAGAAGATGTAAGAATTATGAACCTTATTTCTATATATCTTGGCCTTTTTTTTTTAATAACATAAAGTGTTTTTTTTTATATATATAGGAAAAACATTTTTATAGGAAAATAAATACTGGTCTTTATTGATGGGAAAAGCAGGATCGAATCCTGAACTCATAAATATAATTTTAAAACCCAAACTGGTTTAGATTTAGAATTGACTAGGTAAAAAGAAAAATTTAGCTAACTCGGTTAAAAATCTAAATTGACTTAGTCAACCTGATCTTAAACAGGTCAAAACTCAATCACCAGTTTCTTAAATTTTTTTAATTTTTTATTAAAATAATATTATTTTAAATTTTTTAATATTGATTTGAACTAATTTTAATTACCATTTCAATCTATAAAATAGACTTTATTCTAAATTAATATTGAGTTGGGTTTCAAAACAATGCTCACAAGACAAGTGAATCAAGCAGAGCAAGTCTCCTGTAACTCCAGGAATAAAACAGGGATATATATATCCAGATACAGGTGATATTTAGTATTGTAGTCCAACTGTATTTTTAAATATTTTTTAATTTTTATTTTTACATTAATTTTTTAATTTTTAATTGATTTATTAATATTAAAAATATTTTTAAAAATATTATAATATATTTTTGAGTAAAATAAAATATTTTAGAAAACAACCTGTTACGTAAACTCTTCCACTGCTACTTTTGTTGCCAAAATAAAAATAAATTCAATCCCATTTTTCCCACTCCTCAAAATTCAAAACCCTAGCCCCCAATCCGCCACGCACAGAACACGCACACTCACTCCCTCACTCCGTCACCCACTAGCTCATCAAAGCCGCACAGCGATATGTCACATTTCGGCCGATCTGGTCCTCCAGATATCAGAGACACCTTTTCTCTCCTTGTTCTCAACATCACTTTCCGTATTTATCCTTCCCTTTTCTCAAGTTTTACTCTTCCCTTTAATTTGGGTACCATGATGTTATTAATTCATAACTCTCTGTTCTTACTCTCCCGCAGGAACCACTGCCGACGATCTTTTCCCTCTCTTTGACAAGTACGGCAAGGTAGTCGATGTATTCATACCCCGCGATCGGAGGTATATAAATAAACCCATGCATACACTTTTTTTTATATATAAATGTGTGTGTAGTAATGATTGTTTTTCGAAAGGACTGGAGAATCGAGAGGCTTTGCGTTTGTGAGGTATAAATACGCTGAAGAGGCGCAGAAGGCAGTTGATAAGCTTGATGGTTAGTGTTTTTACTTTTTTCTACACTCGAATTGTTGTATTCCGTTGTTGTTATTATGATTCTTATTTTTTTGGAAGTTTAAGGTTACTAATTTGTATTTTGGATTTTTTTTAGGCAGAGTTGTGGATGGGAGAGAGATTATGGTGCAATTCGCTAAGTATGGGCCCAACGCTGAGCGAATGTGAGTAGTTAAAACTCCTTTAACTTCTTTTGAGTTTATATAATGGGGAAGAAAAAATGTTAATTTGGATGCTTGTTTTGTTAATAATGAACAAATTATGGGACTTCTAGCACCCGCAGTTGTGCAAAGAATCTACAATTTGGATTAGGTAATACATTACTATTGATTCAAATGAGAGCTGTGTTGCCTGTAACTAGCAAACAACCGTGTTACTCTATTTAATTTTTTGTTCTTGGGTCTATGTTAGTGATGTAGACGGAAGCTAAAGACGACAACAAACAATTAAAGAACACATGAATTTTAATGATTGAAAGGGGCTGCAGATATGAACCTCAAGTTCACAGCTTTTATTCTCTAAAATAACAATCCTCAAGTGCCCCTTTTTAGGAGTTTTACAAAGCCTTAAAGAAGCCAAAAACCCTATCTCAATTAGGAAAAAAAATAAAAATCCGAAATTACGAAGGAAAGAAGCATGAGATCCGAAAATAACAAGGAAAATCACAGAAGCTGCCAAAACTGGGGCCTCATGGCATTTTCAAAATCTAAAGATCTGATTGTCGGCGTAGTGATTCCATGCTACACTAAGGAAAACAGCCTTCAGAAACTACTATAAAAATTTGAGCCTAATCCAATGGTTAGATCAAAAGTTATGGTCTGTTTAAGTTGTTATTCTGGTCTGGCATGACTAGAATTTTTCTTAGACCTAGATTTGTCCATTAGTCCATAAATGAATCTGCTAGGCTATCCATGTAATCTGTCTGAGACAAGTTCTCATCTAATTGTGATAAACTTGCACCTGACTGTTTAGAATCATCTGTTATCACAAGCCCAATTATATCAATTAGATGGAAGTTTTCTACTTGTTCTTCCTTTGTGGAGTATGTTATCTTTCTTTACCTAGGTGAAATCTTTTTTTTGCCCCTTTGTGTTCTCTTGTTTTCAAATTTAGTTTTCTACTTTTGTTTGCTATATGATTATTTTACACCAGGATATTTTTGATTAAAACTGATTGAGAAGTTGCATTTTCTTCTTCAAGTAATTGTTGCTTCAGGTTTTTTCCATTTTAATTCAGTTGTTTTGTTTATATTATCAGTCAGAGTGGGAGGATAGTGGAATCATCTTCAAAGATTAAAGGTAGGTCTAGAAGCCGCAGCCCTCGTCCAAGGTGAGGATCTTCTCCAGACTTTGGCTTGCATTCTGTTTGTATTGTGGAAGATTTAGGTTTTAAATGAACATTTACGAGGAGATGGCATCATCTTGCAAATTGATTCGACCTTAAAGCTTGTAAATGTGACATAGTGTTATTGTAGTTTCACTGCCTGTGGTGTCTCACCAAATATTTTTCAGGTATCGAGATGGCTACAGGGACAAGGACAGGGACAGGGATTACAGAAGGAGAAGTCGCAGTAGAAGCAGAGATCGTTATGACCGTGATGGGTATCGAGGTAGGGATAGAGATTATCATCCCCGAAGCGTGAGCCACAGCCCAGATCATCGCAAAGAATGTGGTAGAGGACATGATGAGAAACGACGCCGTCGGAGCCAGTCTTATGGAAGGTATTATTAGATCATTCTTATGCTTTTCTCATTATCAAAATTGCTTGTAATTTGTTTATCTGATTGGAAACTTGATCCATGTTTACATGCCTTCCTTGCTTGGCTCAGCCCTAATTCTCCGAGGAGCCCTTCTCCACACCGGGCACATCCTAGGGATAGAAGCCCTAATGGACGCAATGATAACAAATGCTCACCTAATGGAAGGTATTATTAGATCATTCTTGTGCTTTTCTCATCATTAAAATTGCTTGTAATTTGTTTATCTGATTGGAAACTTGATCCATGTTTACCTGCCTTCCTTGCTTGGCTCTCAGCCCTAATTCTCCAAGGAGCCCTTCTCCACACAGGGCACATCCTAGGGATGGAAGTCCTAATGGACGCAATGATAACAAACGCTCACCTACTTCAAAGGGTGTCTCACCTTGCAATGAACCAGTTGAGTCTTGAGCCCATTCACATGAAGGTTTGATACCGATGTGAGTCCCGTGCAATTTGATTATATTGATTATATTCTCCATTAGTGGCTGGACCCTTAGTGTTATGATTTCTTGCCTTGCAGGAATGTTGGGAATTTCGTTCGTGGAGTAGTGTGTTCCTACTTTTGTAAGACTAATGACATGCTAGAATTATCTTTTTGATGGATGAAACATTGTATGGTGGATTTAATCAACTTATGCTTTTGAAGGTTACATATGTCTACGTTCTTGGTGCATTGCTCTACAAATTTAGGCTTGATTGAAGTTTTGTACCTGCTCTCATTGCCTGATGCTGTATGAGTCTCTCAGGTGTTTCTTGGTCATTCACATGCTATTGCTTTCACATTCCAGCCTTTTTTGCTTGCCATTGTCGAGACTTTACTACCTCTGGGTGGATTCCTTTTCCTTTCTTCTTTTGTTCCTTCCCACTGTGATTCCTTGGTTCGTTACTTCCCTTAAATGATCTCTCTTTCTGATATGATTGTCATGTCCAATTCTATTACTAAATGTTCTAATCAATATGATTTCTTACGGTTCATTTATATTGGCCTTATATAGTGTTTTTTAGGAAGTGTGAATGATGCTGACTGGAAGAGGATGCACCAGCTATCGTTGCTACTCTGCCATCAACGATTTCATATTAATGCTGGCCAGTCTGGTGTTTTAACAACTCTACTGTGACATTGTCTTGATTTGGCCCGGTGATGCTGTGCCTTTTACCAACTACTTCTAGCACTCCACCAACCAATAGTAATGCATGAGCAAGCTGATAAAGAGCTGTCTTTAAGTTCTAGATTCCCTCTTTTCTGCCGAAGCAGCAGAAAGATTGTCAATTCTGTGCAAATTATTGAACTCTACGTATTTGAATATTTTGATTCTCAAAGTTATTCTGGATGAGGCTTTGGTCCTCGAATCTACTTCTGAAGGTTTTAGTTTCCATGGAAGTGGCTGCATTGAAAGATTGACTACCAATCCTGCCAGCCCTTTCCATTCTTTGACACGTTTGAACTGAAGGGAAGATTCAGGGCGAAAAGGATCGATCCAGATCCAAATGAATATGAAAACTGGCGCCATTAGGTATGTTTGTGTCGTCCCTGTGTTGAGTACAAATATAACAGCAAACAAGGTGCTTTATCTTTGCAACTCCCGAGATGTTAAGTACGGATATATGGTATCGGTTTGCATTCATGTTACCCGTTTTTAGGTTATGACAAGCCTTCAAATATTGTCCACTACGACGAACTGAGGGTAAATATTTTTGGCAACAATCATGAGAAACGATGAAGAAGCTAAAGAATTGGATTGGTACAAGAGGGTAAATATTGTCTGCTAAGGCGTTGCTCACGGGGTGGCTTGCATGCGCCACGGTAATTCACCCCTGCTTGTTCATCAAGACGTGCTAGCCTTTTGCTCGATTTCGAATAGAGAAGCTCGCATATCAAACTTTGGCACTGGCAGGCTTCCAAAGCTCAATTCATCTATAATCACCTGGCAGGCTTGTATGGGTATGTCGTGTACATCTAGGCATTCGTTTTTTCTACTTGCATATGAAAGCCAAGAAAAAATAAAAAAAACCCACGTAAATCATGCATGCCTGACTCAATTGTGCGTCGAAAGTAACCAAAAAATGTGGTGTATAGTTTTAGGGTGTTTAGCAGTGGAAGTGATAGAAGGAAAGCATCCTCGTAATCTCATCCTTTCTCTGTCTTCTTCAGCGAAAAAAAGAAAGCTTTACAGTTAGAGATTGGACGTCCAACATTTAAAACAAGGAAGGAATAATATAAATCAGTGCAGGTCTGCTAAACCATTTTAGCATAGACCGACTCAACGCATAACAGGAGAGAATAACAAGCACTCTCAATAAAAAGCCCTAGCAAGAGTTAATTTTTTGTGGATATTACATTTATCCATGAGTTAATTTTATATTGCTAATTTTCATGAATTTGCTTTTGCTTTTAAAACATTGCACCACCATTAAATTATAATCACTTCCTTTCTCCTTTCTAGTAAAGAGAATATTTTTTTTATGTTAAAGAAATTTAATAGAGAAATCGCTAATAAAAGTTTTAAAGCCCATACATCTCTAAATAAAAATAAGTGTTTAATTTATAAATTATCAAATATAAAAACAAAAGGAGTACAAAGTATAATTGAGTCGGATTATCGTGAACAACCTCCTGCTATCCATTTATAATGCCTAGATCATCAAACTTCGATGGATCAATTTAGGTGAGATAATATAGCTATTATAAATAAACCGATGAAGTCAGGTCAGATAATGAGGCTTTTATAGATGAAAATTGAATGACTTATCCAAGGCAATTCAAGACTCTCACCATAAAGAAAATTGAAACATATAGCCGAAAGAGAGTGGAAGTTGTAATGAGGTGGTAGCCTCTGGTGCAAACCCTTCTTTTGTTCTTCTGTCAATGACGGAGTGGACGAAAAAGCTCACCTGCAATTAAAAAAAAAATCGATGGAAAAGGTTTTATATACACCGAAATCTGAATAAATATTATAAATTATTTTGATTTCGTAAAGCAATTTTTTTTTTCTTATTTCAACTCTTCAACTATAAGATATTTTGATTGACATTTTTTTAGATTATATTCTGTCCAATTTAACTATTAAATATCACATATCATTTTTTTTAAAAAAAATACAGTAAATAGTCATCAAAACGGCCTACAGTGCTTACTTTAAATGGATTAGTAGAGTTCTCCAAGTAGGTGTGCAAACTGTAGCTATTTAGTAAATTCTTTTCTCGTTCTAGCAGAAAAAAATACGAATGTAAATTCCATGCAACCTGAAAAAAAGAAAGAAGAAAAAGGGTTCATGGTAGATAAAATACCAGTTATTCTTCATCTTTCCTTTCGATTTCATAATCTTTCTCACAAGTAAATTTAAGCATGTGAGATTTCAAAAATTAATCTGCAATTCTTGTCCATGTATTTGCTCGTGGATTACTGTCCTGCTGTTAAATTCGATCTGAAGATCCACTCTCTAGCTAGATACAACACCAGGATGTAAAACCACCAATGGAATGGTGAATTTGTAATTAAACAGCCCGTAGATCCTTCGTGGAGTGACAAAATCGATAAACCTACTAAATTGATGGTTCACGAGTTAAGGTGGAATATATATATATATATAAAAGTTTCTAGACATTGCTAACATCTTTGTAATAAAAAAAAATTAATTATATGTGAGTGAATTTAATATATCCAGGTTGATTTGGTAAATTCAAACACAATCTAAATAATTAGTAAAAATATAATTTAACTAAAAAAAAATTAAGATATCTTGTTTTTTTAATATTGAGATAACAATATTTTATATCGATTGGGGTTAAGCTATTAAATTCGTGATCCAAATCATGAGATTATAATATCCCCATAGAAAGTAAATTGAAATAAATTTGAAGTTCAATTTATAATTAATTCAATGTTAAATAATAAAATTTTAAAAAAATTATATATATGTATGTTATGAAATCATGATAACCTCATTAAAAGTAAATTAAAAGAAATTATATATGAAATCAGAATAACATCATAAAAAGTAAATCAAAAGAAATTATAAAATTCAATTCTTAATAAGCTTAATATTGAATGATAAAATTAAAAAAAAATATAAAAAACAATTCAAAATATTGAATGATAAAATTAAAAAAAATTAACAAAAAAAATATAAAAAACAATTCAAGATAACCCGCCAAACTCATAACCTGTGTCATGAGACAAAGATAATTTCATAGAAAGCAAACTAACAAATTAACCCGAGTTAACTCAGACTGATCTCTTAAACCTGTAACTTGAGTTATGAAACTGAGATAGCCTTATATAAAAACAAATTAAAATAAATTAAAAAACTCAATTCTCAATCAACTCATTATTGAATGATAAAATTAAAAAAATTAATTTAAAAAACAATAAAATAACCTGGTTAAAAAAATTAATTTAAAAAAACAATAAAATAACCTGAATCATGAGATCAATATAACTTAAAAAAACAAATTAAAATAAATCTTGAAATATAATTCTCAATTAACCCCCCTATATAAATGATAAATAAATCTTGAAATATAATTCTCAATTAATCCTATATGAATGATGAAATTAAAAGGTAAAAAGCTAATTAAAAGAAGAAGAAAAAAACACCCAAGTTAACAAAGTTAACTAGTCAAGTCGATAACTTAAGTTATAAGACATTAATAATCACATAAATAACAAATTAAATCATATCATGAAGTCTAATTTATAATAAAGAAAATGTTAAAGAACTAAGTAAGAAAACATAGATTAAAAAAAAGGAAGAAGAAAACCAAAACAATATTTGTGAGGTTCACCATTTATAGTTTCTGTTAATTGATGCATGTGCAGTTTTTCAGTACATGAAATTTCCCTAAATGCCGCAGTAGATGCAATATTTAGTTTCATTTAAGGGTTCTATTTCTAATTGAAAACTTGGATATCAAGATCTCCCACTGACCATTGTTTTTTTCACAGACTCCCATTTTCCATGGATCCTTCCTGAAGTTACGAGAGTTTCGTATGCATTCATGCTAGTCATGCTTTTATGGATGGGATTGTGGTCCTTTGGAGCAGCTGATGTTGTGGCTTCAAACATTAATCTCAGTGGACATTTATGGGCAAGTTTTGCTCTTATTTCCATCTTCTGTTGCTGGGATTAGAAACTGGAAATTGTTTTGTATTCTGACTCTTATGGACCATTAGATTTACTAACTTGGCAAAGCGAGCAATGCGAATGAAAATATTTTTAGATAGGTACGCTAACTTGGCTTCTCTGCCACTTAATGGCTCTGTATTTTGGTCTGGTGGGATGAAAGCTCATGCTACAATGCGCCAAAGTATCATACAATCACAAACACCTCGTTTTACAAGAGGTGGAGCTATATATGTTTGAGCAAGGCTATGTGGAATGCCAAAACGTTCATGGAAGATGATGATAAGGGCACTGCTACCAAGAACATATTCATTCATCAGCACCTGATCCTACTTTGAAGCTCTGAATTCCATTTACCTTTTTGAATATTGTTTTTCACTTGGACATGCTACTCAGAACAGTCTTTATTTTGTACAGTGAGATATGCATCGCCAAGAGCTTTGAGCTTTCTGATTTTCATTAGGATTTCGCTCTTTATCTATTTTTCTTGTCAATTTCTTCTTCTTGTTGTATATTTATAGCACTAACTAGTTGTTGAGCTGCTTATCTTGACACAGAACCATCAGGTAACTTTTACGCGTTTCAATAAAGGAAATCCTTAGATGTTAACATATGTATTTTTTCGATGAATGTTCAACAAGGTCCAACTTAAGCTGTGAATGAGTTCCTCCATCTCCAATGCAAGGATATTTTTTGATGGGTTTAAACAATTTAGATGTACTCTCCTAAAAGGTGATATAATTAGAATTTGATCATTTAATTAATAGTTAAAGTCAGTCTATCAACAACATATCGCTCATCTTCGATGATCATATTATGCTTTATAACACACATTCTGATAATATCACCGGGTATTTCATGATTCCAAAAACATTCGATTCATGACAATTATGGTAAACCGTGCCTATAGCACACCAAACGCTTGCTCTGCATCTTTGCAGACCCTTAAACTGCAACAAAGAACTTTTGTTCTTTCCCTTGTGGAGATAGAATTATATTTACAAAAGTCGACCATGTTGGATATATAACATCAATAAGATAATATCATATTGTATAGTTATAACCATTTAATGAAACTGTTAGAAGCCATAAACATAGATTGAACAAAAAAAAAAATAGTTGAGATGGAGGAAGTGAGAGAAATGATGAATGAAAAATGAGGGTTTAATTGCTTTTTTTTATAGGAGAAAATATAGTTGTCAAGAATATAAATGTTGAAACATAGTCATTGTGGTATTTGAATTTTAAAAATAATTATTAGTAATTGATTCAAAAAATTAAAATAAATAAAAAATCATGACTCTCTATTTTAAAAGGTATAAATGTGATAATATTTTTATAGCTAGCTATCTAAAATGGCTTTTTATTTGTTTTAGCTAAAATGCAAAGAGCATGGATGTGGTGTTGTATAAAGTTAAGAGGAAGAGAGAACTGAGCTACTAACTGATTTTGGTTGCAAGGAGTATAACATAGTCAACGCTAATCTGAATCGGTAAAAAAATGAATTTGATAATGATATCAACAAGGTATGCAAGGAGTAAGCTTCATTTTATGGTAACTTTTCTATACAACATATAGTTGTAATGGTGGTGTTTACAAATATAGTAATAATGGTTTTCTAAAGTATTTTTTTATTAAAAAGATATTAAAATAAAATTATTTTATTTTTTAAAATTATTTTTTATATTAGCACATTAAAACAATCTGAAAATATAAAAAAATTAAACAAACAATTTTTATATAATATAATTTACATCACGTTCCCAAACGTTATATTCAAAGTCCAACCTCAAATCCACACTTCATGGTTAGCTATTGCAAACCTCATGGAAGTCACTTCTATATGAAGGGCTTGAAAGTTGATCCTAAAGATGAGTTCCTCGCATGGCTAAGTGCCAGTATTAAGTGTTTGACTCGCTCTGAGAAGTCCTTTGTAAAGGTTCTTCGTTGAGTGATAAATATGAGAGAAATAGACAAAGATGTTCTGACTAGAGTTCTCGCTACAAGGTTAGAGGTTGACATGAAGGTCATAAAAGATCAATGAATACCAGGGAAGGAACAATACTATACCTCTAGGTTGTGCCATTGTCAAGGACATCCATGATGACTATGAAAAACTACTTCTAGAATCAGTGGGACATGAATATGCCTAAGCTGTAATATATTTCAGTAGATGATTCTAATACAAGACAATTATGATAGAATTAGCTTTCTCTCTTGTATTGTTTCATTAATTTGAGCACAAATATAAAGATACAAAGAACTATTTTAGAAAGCTATTCAATGTCTTTACAATATCTTCAACTACAATCATGCTTGTCTCTTAAGGGAAGGGATTCTTAAATCTAAGCTAGTTGATTGCATAACTCATGCCAACACTCCCCTTCAAGTTGGTGAGTAGATGTCTCTAACACCTAACTTATCGAGTAACTTATAGAAGTTTCTATTGGAAACCATCTTTGTAAGAATATTAGCTAATTGATCTTTAGATTTGACAAAAAAGAATTGAATAAGCTTTTCTTCCAAGTTTTGCTTGATGAAATGTTGGTCTACCTCCACGTGCTTGGTGCGATTTGAATTGGGTTGTGAGATATGTTGATTGCATCTTTATTATCATAGAATAAATTCATTGCAGAGTCAGGAGGGAAACTGATTTGTGTTAGCAAACTTCTAAGCAAATAAGCTCACACAATCCTTTCACCATGCCTTGGAATTTAGCTTTGACGCTAAGCAAATAAGCTCACACAATCCTTTCGTCATGCCTCAGAATTTAGCTTTGGTGCTATAAAGTGCCACTACCTTTTGTTTTTCACTCCTTCATATAACTAAGTTTCCTTCCACGAATATAAAGTACCCTAAGGTATATTTTCTATCTAAGATGTTCCCTGCCCAGCCCGTGTCTATGTACCGTTTTATATCGATGTTCTTGGAGAACATTAGTCCTTTTCCTGGTGATGACTTTAGATAATGAAGGATTCAAATTACATCATTGGTCTTTACTCGGATTATACATAAACTAGCTTGCTACATTAAATACGTAGGTAATGTCTAGACAAGTGTGAGATAAGTAAATGAGTTTCCCCACTAGTTTGTGATACCTCACCTTATTTGCTAGCACCTGGTCCGAATATGCTCCAAGCCTATAGTTCTGCACAATTGGTGTATCCACAGGTTTACACTTAAGTAATCCTAATTTTGTCAATAAGTCTAGTAAATATTTTCGTTGAGAGAAATATGTCCCCTTTTGACCTTGCCACCTCTATTCCTAGAAAATACTTAAGTCCTCCCAGGTTCTTCATTTAAAATTCAATAGACAATTGCTCTTGTAGCCTTGAGATCTCCATGAGGTCATCTCTTGTAATTATCATATCATTCACATAGACTATCAATATTGTCACTATTTTTTTTCGATGCTTCAAGAAGAGAGTATGGTCTGAGTTGCTTTGATGATAACCATACTTCCTCATAATTGAACCAATTCGGTCAAACCATGCTCGCGGTGACTGTTTTAATTCATACAATACCTTCTCTAGTTTATAAATAATTTTGGTCTCAGCAGATCCGTACATCGTGGTGGAATATCCATGTATACCATCTCGTCGAGGTCACTATGAATGAAAGCATTTTTTACGTCTAGTTGATGTAGTGACCAGTCTAAATTTGCTACAAAAGACAATAAAAATTAAACGGTATTCAATTTAGCTACTAGTGAGAAGATTTCTATGTAGTCTATGCCATATGTTTGAGTAAAACTTTTCGCCACCAGTCTCGCCTTGTATTGGTCAATTGATCCATCTGCTTTGTATTTTATAGAGAAAACCCATTTGCATCCCACTAATGTTTTTTCCTTCAAGTAATGGAACTAACTTCCAGGTATTATTTTTCTTCAAGGCTTCTAGCTTTTCTTGCATTGTTTTTGCCAACTTTGAATTAGATAATGCCTCCTCAATACTATTCAAAATATAGCAAGAGGATAGTTTTTGAGTGAAGGTCTTAAACAACTTGGAGAGACCTTAAGTGGATATATAATTTGCAATTGGGTATTTGGACTTTCTTTCTTCTTCATCTAGGGAGTATCTATTTAGTGGTTTCTCGCAATTGCGTCTAAAAAGCAACACATAACTAGAAAAAGGATCCAAAATATTAGCATGTAAAGTTGCAGTAAAAGTACTCACCCCAATGACATTCTCAGTAGGATAAGGGTCTTTGAGTACTAAGGAGTGAGGGGACTGTGAGTCATTTCTAGGTTCTTCATTTCTCAATTCAACATGTTTAATTTCTGGTTGTAGTTCATTGTCTTTGTTTCCAATTCCATGTTCAGTGCTGCTATTAAAAGTTTTATGCTTAGTGTCATGCTCTGGTTATACCTCGTGTAGTTCATCCTCTTTATTTCTAGTTTCATGTTCAGTATTGCTATTAACAGTTCTATGCTTAGTGTCATGCTCTGGTTATACCATATGCAGTTCATCCTTTTTGTTTCTAGTTTTATATTTAGTGCTGTTATTTCTAGTTTTACGCTTGGTGTCATGCTTATATGACTTATAGGGGCCAACAACCAATTCAACTCTTCTACTTGAGTAATCTCCCCCTGAAGTGAAGAATTAGGTACAGGTGAAGGGAAAAAAAAAATTTGGACTCAAGGAACATAATGTCTATAGTTGTATAGGTTCGGTTTGTTTTGGGGTTATAGCATCGGAAGCCCTTTTCATGCAAACCATTCCCTAAAAATAAGCACATAACAACACATAGTTCCGCTTTTGTGCATTGGTTCTTGTAGAGGTAGACAAAAACAACATACCCGAAGATTTTAAGAGGAAACATCAATATTAAAAGGAGTGATATGTAAGTAAAAAGGATTTATAAAAAGGTTTTAAAGTGTAAGATTTTATATGGAATACAGTTGATTAAGTATACGACAATAGCCACAACATCCCCCTAATAGCAACTTTGCACCATTGCTCCAATGAGCATAGCACGAGCTGTTTCTAATATATGTCGATTTTTCCTTTTGACGATACTGTTCTGTTGTGGTGTTTGGGAGCATGAGGTCTTATAGAGGAGGCCATGTTGCTGGAAATAGGCTTAAAATCTTTGGTTGATGAATTCACCACCATTACTAGAATGAAAAACTCTTATCTTGGAAGAGAATTGAGTCTGAACCATGGCATGAAATGCTTGGAAAATGGAAAAAACTTCATCTTTGGTTTTAAGCTAATAAAGCTATGTCATTCGAGTGTAGGTGTTGATAAAAATTACAAATCAGCGGTGATTAGAGGAAGTAGTTATCAAGGATGGTCCCCACGCATCTAAGTTTATCAACACAAATAGAGTGTTAGTTTTATTCAAGCTAATTGGATAAGAAACTCATTGGCTTTTAGCCTTGACACATGTATCACATGTGAGGTTGGCATGCTATAATCATGTAAACAGATATGGGAGTAGATGTCAGAGATAGCCAAATGATAGGTGCCCCAAACACCTATGCCAGAGCCAAATCTATCGTTCATGACTACTGGTTTGATGGCGTATTGATTAGTACTTAAAAATATATTTTTATCAAGGTTTTATGTCATCATTTTGCACTTGAAGTATCAATAACTCCTTAACTAAAACATGTTTTATAATAATATATCTAATAATATAAGATACCTTTAATTTGTGGTAAATATTTATTTTAAATGCAGGCCTATCATATAAATAAAAGGATTGATTGATGAATTTAAGAATTGAAATTGAAAAGACAAAGAGATGGTCAAACTTGAAATATTTATTTTAAATGTCGGTGCAGTCCAAACCAGAACACTGTTCAATAATTGGGTTATATCTAAAGCTATAAATCCCATATGTAAGTCTACTTTATATAGATGGAAAGGTAAGACATAGGCCTACAACGTTCATATCGAGCCCAAGATCTAAAAAGGCCATTATCAAGTCCAAATT
>NW_011500163.1:279217-281550 GCF_000495115.2 Populus euphratica
TTGACATTTGTTATTATCATTGTTTAATCCTTACATTAATATTCCATCTCGAATTTCTCATCTTCTTCTTCTTCTTCTCCTTCTTTTTCTTTACTACTACTACTACTACTACTATTGTTGTTGTTGTTTTTTATAATTTGTACAATTAACCTCCCTGTGGTTCTACCCCGGTCTTGTCGGGTTATTTATTACTTCGACACTCCTGCACTTGAAAGAAGACATCAATCTTTTAGTCGTGTCACGTATGTAATCTGTTTTGCTTGGGCTGAAGTTAACCAGGTAATACAATCCCCCCTTTTAGTAGCACACCTAATAATCTCCTTGCTGAGAACATTCTAAAGAAGGCAAAAGGTAGAGTATATCAGTACAACACAATTAAGTTCTTTAGTAACTTGACTCACAAACATCAACTTGTTGGAGAGTGAATGAATAAGAAGTGTGTGAGATAAGGACATGGTCCCAGCCCCTGTGACTAGGAATGTTACCCCATTGGTATTGGCAATACAAGTCCTCCTTAGTTGAGTTATGTTAGAGAAGTCATGTGGATCATATGTCATATAATTCATTGCTCTGGAGTCGATAATCCAAGCAACATCACGTTGAGTAGTGGAGCTAGAAAAAACATAACCATAATTACCTTGATCTAGGATTAAGGTAGAAGATCCAACTAATGGAACAAATGATAGGTGAGAGTTAGTTGTGGCTATTGATGCTCTATCCGAGATGCTTGTAGATGCAGGAGCATTTTATTTCTTTTAGGCCTGTAATTTATGCCACTAGTTTGGATAGCCATGCAATTTGAAACAAGTGCCATGAGTATGTTGTGTACTCCCATAATGAGTGCATTTGTTCCCATCAAAATGGCCTTTTGATTGTGAGAATGATCCAGGTTTCAGCGAGATTAGTGGCTAACTAGATCTCATGCCTTTTATAGCCATAACAACCCTACTAGTCACTACTTCTACTCCTAATACCATTATAGAATGTCCAAGATCTTCCCTTCAAATGTGAGCATATGTCTGCTCAATTGAAAGGAAGGGTTTCATGCGAAGAACATCACTTTGAACATGATCTAGTCGATCATCTAGCCCATCGAGAAACATGTACACTCGCTCCTCTTGTAGGATGGAATTGTATCTTTGTATGTCAATAGTGCATTCCATTGTATTTGATCAATGAAAGTCACTCTCTCGCCACAAACCTTGTAGGTTGTTATAGTATTTCTCTATAGACCCGCCTGCTTGTTTCATTCAAGATACACAACATCTGATTTCATATACTTGCGAGGTGTCCATTCCATCAAAGTATGTTGTGACAGTAGAGTCCCATACCTGCTCAGCTGTTGGATAGCGAATAAAGTTCACAACCAAGGAATGGTCCATGTAGTTGATCAACCAACCTTTCACCATAGCATTTTCAGTACACCACTTACAAAAGAAGGGGTTTATTTTTTATGGTTGGGGCTTCATTGATGTATCCCAGTTTGTCTTTTCTAGAGATGTATATCTCCATAATCAGAGACTATAACCCATAGTTTGATCCATCCAACCTGATGCTGCTTGGAATCATTGGGGAATCATTAGTAGAGATATGAACCTTTGTGAAGACATCCATCATTTTTTATATCAAATTATTAAAAATAGTTTTATTGGAGTCGATCACAGAGGCCAAACAAAAAGAAAAAACTTGACCCCTGCCTAGTAAAAAAACAGGAAACCCAAGATCTTGCCTTAATACCATGACAGCATTAGGTTTTATTTCATTAATTTGAGTACAAGATATAGAGATATAATGAACAATGTTAGGAAGCTATTCAATATCTATACAATATTTTTGGCTATAATCATGTTTGTCTCTTGAGGGAAGGGATTCTTAAATCTAAGTTGGCTAATTACGTAACAATAAATTAATCTATTAATTTATTAGTGTGTCCTTTTGTTTTACCTTGCTATTTTTTTTTTGTTAATCATGGGTGTTCGGGTTAATTTACACGCATCTCGATTAATCTCTCAAGACCCTAAAGTTATCAATTATATAAATTTGCAGTGATTTTAAAATTTATAATACTTAAATTAATAATTTTTAAAAAATAAATTTAAAAATTAACCAATTAAAAAATATCTTACTAATTCTAATTATTCTTAGTGTGACGTGGTCTATTATCAATCTTATCACTTCCGCATCTCCATCTCCTGGTTTTTAACTCCTTCCTCATCCATAAATTACTTATTTTAAATTGAGGAATATTCGAGCTTGTATAATTTAATTATGTTAATAATTATTTTTAAAATAATTTTTATTTAAAAATATATTAAAATAATTTTTTATTTTAA
>NW_011500163.1:286510-293109 GCF_000495115.2 Populus euphratica
TAAGAATGGTTGAACTAGAAAGAACAGCAGTTCGCTTGCCTTTTCAGACAGTATGAAAGTGTATAAGAGGAGAGTGTCTCCCCTTCGTTTTCCTGTGTGTCTTTCAGGGAGAGAAAATGGATGGATCTGAGGGAAATGACTACGATGTCCTTGATGCTGGGGACCTGATCTCTACTCTAGAATTTTCTGTTTTTATGGTTGGATTCGCTTTCTGAGAGAAGGGGATTGTAAGAGAGAGAGAGAGAGAGAGAGCGGGCAGAGAGTAGTGTAGTAGCTACTCTTTCTTTCTTCCTCTGTTTTAAAAGCAAAGAGATGAAAAAAAAAATTAGAGTTAAAAATGAGGCTTGGGATGCACAGCTGTTGTTGGGTTTTTTTTATTATTATTACTATTTAATGCTTTCTCCAGTGCTAAATTTGAATTTCGTACCGCCCTGGGATTTTTCTTTCGCTGCTTAGAATGAGCTTTTCCGTTGCGGCCAGATGACGGTTTTGAGCCGGTGACTGAGATTATTTTCCATTGTCCAAACGGCGTTCACATGCCATTATTTACGTTAGAATTGTCATTAGACTTTTATGTGGATGATATATTTTCGTTGACTCGTAAAATTATCTTAAACTTTTTTGTTCCAGATATATATAATTATAAAAACATAATATTTCTCTTTGAGGTTTGATATATATAGATATATATTCCTCTTTTCGAGATGAATAAAGGAAATGCCACCCAACTGTTAATTGATTTTTTTATTTTTTTTTGGTAGAATAATATTGCTTCCTCTTTCTATTTAGGAAATGAATCGTTTCCGCTACTCCACCACCCATGTGAGCAACCGCAATGGGTGACCTTGAGATGCCCATTCAACACTTGACACCACATCATTTCCAGGGTCGTGTGCCAAAGCATCAGCTTTCACGTGAGGTGGAAAAGGCGGCCCGCCAATCACCTTACATCACATTTACTATCACTAAACAATTTGGAAAATAAAATCCGTTTAAGGCGTCCATTGTTGAAAAGGAAATTAAAGAAAAAGGCTAAAATATGTAGTGAAAACCATTGGGTATATATATTTGTTGATTATGAATTGCACCAGTGAAATGATAATTTTATCCATGAAAAAACTCTTAGATTACAATTGTTTTTTAAGGATAAAGTGGTATTTTCCTTTTATTTATTTTATTATTTAAGAATTATTTAGAAATGTCTTTGTCTTTTTATTATGTTTTCACACAGTAAAATAATTTTACTATTCTTGAAAGCAAAAAAATTCATTTAATATCTTTTTCAGCTTTTATTTTCTATAGTATAATTACTCCGTTATTTTTTGATTTGAATTTTCAAAAGCTTAGATTGAGGGGTTAATTTATAATTTTTTTATTTTTTATAGTATAATTACCTATATCATTTGATTGATCTCGACCTCCTCTTCCACCCTATACGATGCATGTAGTCGCTGAATTTCTGATACATTGCTAGGCATCTTTTTTTTTTCTATTTTCACTTGGAAATATGTGTCTTGCCCTCCACAGTTTTAAAATCAACCTTTCAAGTTATTTTTCTTTTGATTTTGTCTTTTATTTTGATTTTTGTTTGTTTTATTTTTATTCATTTTTTCTTTTTTTTAATCAGATATTCTTTAATTTTTTTTTATTTATCAAATTTGATCCTTTTTTTCTTTTTATATTTAAGATATAGTTGAAATTCTTAATTTAACTCGGATTTTCAATTTCATGGATTATAAATTTAAATTATTAACTAAAGTCTATAAGATTTATTCAGCTTAATTAGTGTAGGTTGATTCTAAAACGACTTTCATGCTCACTATCCTTAAATTATTATGAATTAGTTATTTTTAAATTTATCAAGGTTAATAATGCTTTTTATTCTTTTTTGCAAAGTTAAACTAATGTAATGCTTATAAATGCAAAACAACACTTAATTAAGTTTTTTTTAAAAAAATACTTTAAAATCTTGGCTTTAGAGACTTAATGGTCGGCTTTGGAGTAATTTGATATTTACTTGATGTTGATAATAATTTTAAAATTTTTTTATATATATTTCATGCATCGATAGTGAATTGGTTAGGAAATGAATTTTATTAATAGTTTTTTTTTGTTTTATTCAGGGTTATTATAGTCTCTAACAAACATTAAAATTACAAGGACATAGTTTGTATCATATAATTTAAAAAAAAATTATTTTTAAAAAAAATTATAAAACCAAACCAAGTTCACAAACTAAGTCGTGTGTATTTAAAATAATCTAATATGATATCTATTTAATATTTTTTTAATAAATTATTTTTAATTTTTTTAAATGATTCATGTCTTTCCAAATTATTCAGAATTTCTTTTAACATATTAAATAAACTAATTTTACATTGAGTTAGCTATAATATAGTTAAATTAGAAACCCATGCAAGGATCCAAGTCAAGGTATTTCAAGATTTATTTTTTTTCCTTGAGTTTAATAACATTGCAAAAAAAAATCTCATGCTTTTAATATTTATTTTTATATTTAAAAAAATATTAGTTTAGTCAATGGTAAAATGCAGTAAAATGAACTAGTGTATTTTACAAAACGAAGGAGCAAAGGACCCTAAGAAGATAGGGGTGCAAGATAATTATTGTGTCCCACACGTTGCTATGCCATCTAATGTAACCCACCTTGGAACATACCCAACGAACAAAATTAGAGATTCCTTAAAGAAGCCATAACATCCACTTGCCTAGGTTTTTCTACATTATCCTCGCCTTCCAAATAATGATTATCGCTGTTTAGCATCTGTCAAGAACCTAATTGATTAGATTATGCACATCATAGTTTAATACTATAATACCACTTGTACGGAAAAAGGGACCTGAGACCTAGAAACCTTGCCCCGCGTAAGTGTTGGACAATATATATTTATTTAATAAGTGTTTTGTCACTTTTCTAGAGAAATTGCTTGAAATATAAAACCTAGCAAATTTACTAGTGAAAGCTTGAAGACTTTCCTTCTGAGGTCAGGAGTGTAATTTAACAAGGCGAATCCTGTACCATTTTTACTGATATGTATTTTATCTAATTTGATGGTAAATACCATTTTATTTGATAGTGATAATTTGAAAATATATCTTAATGTATGTTTTTTTTCAATTTTTATCTTATATTTTAAATTTTTCCATTTAATTCGGCTGTTTTCTCATTACAAATATTATAATTTTTTTTAATAAAAAAATATAAAGGGATTTTTAGTAATTATATTTCTCTATAGCTTGGAGATAAAAATTATATTTTAGATAATCATTTAATTTCTTTATTCTAACAATATAATCTATTCTTTGCAGCCAGGTAGGAACGAGTGTTTGATATTTGCAAAAGATTTTTTTGATGAATTTAAAAAATCTCTAATAATTAAATTAATGATTTTTTTAGAGAAAATAAAATAATATTATAAAAAAATACTTTAAAAATAAATATTCAATAAAGAATGGAGATTCCAAACTCTTTTAATTAAAGTTTTATAATCTTTTTATAGCTAACAAGTTTCTTTAGGAAGAAAAAAGACTAAAGTATTATACTATCCTGGTAATTTTAATGATAAAAATATTTTTAACATATATATTAATGATAGAAAATATATTTAACATATATATAAATGTTAATAGAAATATGGTATGCTATTAGAAAAATTTATAATATTAATATCAATAAAAATATATTTGTTTTTATTCAAATCTTCAAATCACACGAGAAAGAAAAATAAAGCATCAATTTTTATAAATAAAAAAATTATATATTAGAAATTTGAATCGGTGTTCCTAGTTTAAAACAAATCGAATATTTGCTACACTTGTGCTTGTTTATTTTTTCCAGACAAAGTCTTTTCTACTATTGCCAAAAATGAAATTGCGCCTTTTAATCTTTTACTAGGAATTTTTTTTTATTTTATTTAAATCTTGGAACTATTGATTATTTGTTAATTATCAATGGCCATGTAATAATTATTTATTGGAACAATTTTATTGACGACTAGCCAGCTCATTATACCATGATGACGGGATCATTACAGTGACTCAATCGAGCCGAAAATTATGTGGTGAAGAACAGGGAAAGAAAAACACAATAAAGGGCGGCATCAATGGTTTTGAATTGCAAAGCAGGGATAGTATTTGTGGCTGTGATATGGTTATTAAAAAAAAAAATGAAAGCATATTAAAATAATATATTTTTAATTTTTTTAAAAAATATTTTTAACATCATGATATAAAAAAATTTAATTTAAAAAATAAAAAATATTTTTTCAAAACAAAAAAATAAATAGGCTCTTGGAATTTTGTTTTACTAGAAATCAATATCATCAACTAACGATCATTTTTATGGGCAAGAAGAGGTTGAACTTCTGCGAATGTGCCAAAGGTCTGTCGGCAGGAAAATAAGAGGATGATAATTAAGATCATCGGAAGCTTAAATGTTCGATGCTTGCCAATCAAACAACAATTGCAAATTTTTATTTTATTTTTCATGTTAATTAATATTTATTTAGTGTTTATAGATTATTTTTATATATTGATATTAAAAATAAAATTTTAAAAATAAATAAATATTATTTTAATATATTTTTAAATAAAAATACTCTAAAAAATAATGAGTGGAATTTAGTTAATTGTACCATTTAGCTAATTGTTCCTGAACAGATGCAAATTGACATTCAACGCAGAAGCTGTTTTTCCATGGGATAATCTAGTCATTACACAAACAAATAAAAATTAACGCATAGAGAAACTAAACTCAAAAGTTTATTAACAGAATAACAAGCTTTAAAATTAAGATTAATCCTATAATTTTAAAAATAATTTATTATCCGCTCTTTAATGGTCTTTAATGCTTGCAGTTAATTACAATATTATTTGCATATTAGATTTATATATAACATTTGATAAAATAGCTGTTAATATAATTATAAAAAAATATGATTTTATTCAAAAATCATGGTAAAATTGGATAATATTTTAAATATTAGTCTTATTTATTTATAATGAACTTGATTCAAAATAGAAAAGGAAAAGAAAAGAAAACTGGATTGGGTCAAATACCTGGCCCCCAAAAGGGGCTTAAACGCACATGGGATGCAACATCAGGCCGGACACGCCTAAACTTTGTTTTTTATAGAACACCACTCTTTAAGACAAGGTCATTAATACTAGTATTGATTTCTTTTTGTTAGGACATGGACAAATGAATATTTTCTTACCCTTTCCTCCCTTTCCGGTGACTTTCTCCCACTCTCCCTCAATATAAGGACCAAAATGTAAAAAAACTAAAATTTAGGACCCAAACAAGAAATATCAAATAATAGGGACCAAATATGTAGAAATTTAAAGCTTTAAGGACTAAAGTATAGTTTTCCATGCCCATGATCAGCAAAAGCGAAATGGATGTTTTTCTTCTTAGTTCTGGTTTATATTTTTTCCCTGGGTACAAATTAAACTTTGTTTTTATAAAATTGATGGTTAATTAACAGAGAAAATACTTTGAGAGACCTCACATATGCAATAGAATGAAAATAAAAGCGAATTAGGACACATAAATGGATGAAAATATCAAGTGTAAAATAAAATGATGAAATAACAAGGAAATTAAATTTAAGAATAAAAAAAGAAGCAATGTAAGACGAACAATGTCATCCATAATGTCCAAAGACAAAACCCAGTGTCCTAGTGTTTTTTCTTAACTTTAATTTAGTTTAAATTTAATAGTCATAACATTTCACATTTCACGAACAATGTTCATCCTTTGCTTGCCTATGAATTTCTGCTGCATGGAGAAACAAGTACAATAATACTGTTCCAGCCAACTTGGAAATAAACCACGTCACCGTTCAGTAACGCAGTGCACTCCATGAAATTTGAAAACACGTTTTGATTTAATTTTTTTTTATAATTTTAAATTATTTTGATGTATTAATATAAATTTTTTTAATATATTTTTATATAAAAAATACTCTAAAAATTAACCAGTACCACGTTTTTAAATAGACTAAAAATCTGTTTATTTACACGACAGTTTTTGTTTTTAAAGCCAACTGCACAATCAACATGTTTAGTTAATGTTAAAATTTAAGTTATTGTTCATGAACCCATAAAAAATTGTGTTGCTAGTACAGGTTTACCGAAAGCAGCTCTCAGCTATTTTTTTTCTTTCCTCTTAGTGATTTTGACAGTGAAAAGTTTTACTTTTGTAAAGTGAACAACCAAGAATAGCTCCATTATTCATGATCTTGATCTATGAGGGAAGAGAGAGGAGGTGGCGTTGGAGAGATAAATAGATGGTGAAAGAGAGAGTGATGGGGGATCCATTGCTCTAGGTGTTGGCATGGTAGGGGGACAATCAGAGCGAGCTAGGCCACAAAACATTAGGAACGCCGATGATGATGCTCGTTGTGGGAGAGCAACCAATGATTTTGTTGAAGAAGCAAATATACTAGTAAATACATTACTGTTTGAGCTAGTAGAGCTTGTGCTTGTAGCTATGGCATTTAGACATATAGCTGCTGGTGTTGGTGGTGAAAGTCCAATTGGATTTTCTGCTAATTCTGTGACGAGAAACAAAAAGAGAA
>NW_011500163.1:294081-295901 GCF_000495115.2 Populus euphratica
GGTCAAAATCATCACTGCCATCGAATTATTAGTTGATTGGAGTTAGGTTTTGGTTTTTAGATTTTGTTGTTGATAGAGATTGATTTTTAATGTAACAAAATAAATGTTGACTTTTAGTTTCTGTTATGTACATCTAAGTTAATGAGTTTTAAAAAAATAGTAAACTAGATAGGTAATTCACACCGTATCATAGCTGTGTTAAGTTTTTTCTAATATAAAAAAATATTTAAATAATAATAGTGTTTTTAAAATACCAAGAAAAATTTGGGATTTTGTTATTGATTTAAATGAGTTAAATAAACTCGGTTAACTTAATAATATTATTATAAAAAACCAAAAAATGACAATGAATAATAAAAAAATAAATTCTTATCAATATTATAAAAATATATCCTCTTAATATTTTTAAAATGTCTCAATTATCTTATTTGATAAAAAAAAAATTAACTGAGAACGAGATAAAATTATAAAGATAAAAAAATATAAAGTTAAATTACTAGGAAATCAAATGTTGAAGGACAAATAAAAAAAAATCAATTTAAAAAAAAATAAAAAACCTGACTCAAGTAAATATGCTAAATTCGCAGCCCTATTTGAGGTCAAGATAATTTCGTACATAGAAAAAAGAATAAAAAAAAAACAAACATACAAAACATGAGTTAATTTGGGTTAATTCGATTAACCCGTAAACTAGGATATGAGATCAGGATAAACTCATAAAAAGAAAAACAACAAAAAATCACACAATTGAAGGCCCAATAATCTAATGTTGAATAATAAAAACAAAAACAAAAAAACCTAAAAAAGACTGAAATCAAATTAAGCTAATCTTCAATACTTATAACTTGAGTCATGAGACTAGTTTATCTCATAGCGAGCAAACTCAAAAAAATTATGAAGAAAAAATGTCATTCATAAAAAAAAGTTAATACAATAAAAAGTAAGGATCAAATTAGATACAATAAATAAATAAAATAAAATATTGAAAGAAAAAATTGAAAGAAAAAAATCAATTTTAAAAAGCATTAAAAGCAAAACAAATATGAATAAAAAAATAAAGATAAAAATTAATACAAATACAAACTAATATGATATATTTCATTTTTGAAAGGGATGGTGTGAAATCCAAGGCAAAAAGAAAGAAAAGAGGGAAGAAAAGATAAAAAAATTAATTGAAACCATTTACTACTCCTCCAAGAACACACACGTGACCATCGATAAAAGAATGACACGTCACTTCTAACACCATCATCAAAGATGACATTTGATTAGTGAAAGACATCACATGAGCCGGCCAAAAAGCATGGGTCTCTCCTACTTATTGACAAGTTCTATGCATGTGCCATTCACTTTTAATTATTTAATTATATTTATATTTGTTAAAAGCCTAAATTGCCTCTCATTTAAATTGATTATAACTAAAAACCCATTAGAAAAATACAAACATTCTCTTAGACATCAGATTTATTTTATTTTTCTTTCAATTGCGATTTAATTATTATATTGTGCAATCAAAATGTAAAAGACCAAAAATCTTCTAGAACTTTTTTTTAAGGGTATTTAAGCTATTTTACTATTTATAGAAATATTAAAAGACTAACTTAACCCCGATTAATATAATAATGATAAATAAACCTTGTGAAAAAATATCATTTTGCCTTAATGACAATTTTATCATTCTTTGTTATGAAGGGAAATATCACCACTTCATTATTGAAATCCATAATTCATTGCCTTAAAAGCCATAATGAAATGATTTTATAATAATGCTTATTATTGTGTATAATTCTTGGACTATTTGGATATTATTTGATTTGGAT
>NW_011500163.1:298189-303278 GCF_000495115.2 Populus euphratica
AATTTTGTTTTTGTAACTCGTTAAGCCGATTGAGTTATATAAAACAATTTTTATACTGTTTAATTTTAAATATGGGCTAAACAATAAATTATGAGTTTAAACAATAAATTATGAGTTTTCAAATTTGACCCACTTGATTGAGTTTTATAATAATATCAAAGAGTTTTTTTTTATATATATAATTAAAATATTATTATTTTATTTGATCAATGTTGAGAGAAGAGTAAATGTGAAGCCTCTAACCAAATAAGTACTTGACTTATCATTGAATATAAGTAGTGTGTTTGATAATAAGATGCATAATATTTTTTAATTTTTTTTAAAATAAAATGTCTAAATAATATATATATTTTTATATTTTTTAAAACATTTTTTCATATTATTAAATTAAAATTAATAAAAAAAAAACTTAAAACAATATCAATTTAAGACTTTTTAAACCAAAAATTAATTTAAAAAATAAATTGAACTACGATTCGCACACTCATTACATGATTACATGATTACATTCACTAACACCCAATTATATTTGTACCCAAAACAAGAAAAAAAATCATATATATATTTTTTGGATCACCATAGATGGAACATGTTTTTTTCTAGAAGCAAATACTATAATATGAATTTGCTTGGCAGTTAAGGGCGGAATGAAGGGAGGGCAATTAGCAGCCCGAGCCCCTACAAGATTTTTTTTTTAATTAAATGTGAGGTGCTATAATAGTTTTAAAGAGGTGCTTATGTGGAAAGGCTTTGCCTTAATTAAATGGTGTCTATACGGAAAGAAAAAGAATATAAAGTGATCAATGTTTTTTTATCTTTTCTCTTCCTAACTACAAGTACAACCCTAATATAAATACTTGCAAGTTGCAATACAGTCCATCAAAACAAACATGAGATTAAAATGCAGATCTCAAACAGAGTTTTTCTATAAAAAGATTGAAGCAGAATACAGTTTAATTTATCTTTCATTGAACAAAATAAAGTAATTGAATATTAATAACTCAAATTTAAAATATATTTTTATTTTGTTTTGAGATGATTATTAAGAATTTGATGAGTTTTTTTTTTTATAATTTTTACTTTTTTTTTTCAAATTTGCTAGGTTTAACATTTTTTTTTGAATTCTTGTTATAGTGATTTTTTTCTAATTAATTATATAGATTTTATTGGCTTATTTTGATTTATGCATGGATTTTTTTTATGTTTTGTTTTTAGTAGAGCCATCAAAATTATCAATTTTTTTCTTATGATATATGTTTTAATTTTAGGTTAAATCATGAACAAAATAAGAAGAATTGATTTTTTTTTTAAAAAGAGAAAATATTAATAACTCGCAGCCTAGTGAACAAACTCCAAGTAATGTTGAAATTATGATTGAGCAGTTTCAATGTGCTTCAGTTTACAAAGAACCTATGCTGATTAGTAAGCAGCCTCTTACTAGAATCGACACTACTCATTTAATTAGAAATCCAAGCAATTGTCCTTAAATTTGAGAATACCCGGTTAATCAACAAGATGAAATTCAAAGGGCATACATTAATTTGGGATCATACCCAAAGGGCATACATTAATTTGGGGTCATACCAACCTTTGATATCTGAATATCCACTGACTAGTAAAAAACATCATCTTCAATTTCAATCTCATTGGTTCAAAATCTATCCTAGCTTGAATATTTAGAGAAAAATACTACATTTTGTTTCCCTTGCTATTTATTTCCAAGTAAACCATTTGGAAAGCTAGAATCAGACACATTTACTGTTAAAGGTTTTAATTGTAGGAAGAAAGTTAATGATAGGGAACAATGTGGTTTTTTGTCTCAGATGGAAAAAGGTCTAAATTCAGCTCATAAATTTGCTACCAGGTGCTTGGAAAATTTAAAAAATGAGTAATCTCATATTGAAAAGGTAGTCAAGAGGCAAACTATTTAAGAAATTCAGAAAAATCGATTGGATATTAAAGCTTTAATAAATATTATTCGTTGGCTCACATTTCAAGCATGTGCTTTTAGAGGGCATGATGAATGTCTAGAATAAAAAAACCGAGGTCATTTTCTTGAAATGATGGAACTTTTAGCATCATACAATGAACATGACTCTTGTTTTAGGTAATGCTCCACAAGATGCTAAATATATCTCACATCAAATTCAAAAAGAAATTTTGCATGTCTTTGCTAGATATGTTTAGTTTTCAATTCGTCATGAGATTGATGATGCAAGATTTTATTTAATTGTTGATGAAACTTGAGATAAATCTAGAAGAGAGCAAATGATCCTTGTTATTAGGTTTGTTGAGAGAAGTGGATTTATACAAGAATGATTTTTGGATATAGTTCATATAAAAAATATAACCGCTGCAACTCTTAAGGAAGAGATTTCCTTTGTTTTATCTCATCACAATCTTAATATTCAAAATATTAGGGGTCAAAGGTATGATGGTACTAGTACTATGCGTGGAGAGTGGAATGGTTTGCAAGCTTTATTCATTAATGATTGTCCTTATGCATATTATGTATATTGCATAGCTCATCAATTACAATTGGCTCTTATTGTTGTAACTAAAGAAATATATGATGTTCACACTTTCTTTCAAAATTTGATTTTTATTATTAACATTGTTAATGGTTTTTGGAAGCGTAATGATGAAGTACTGGCTTTTTAAGCAGCTACAATTAAATATTTAGTTGATATTGGTAAGATTGAAACGAGTAAAGGAATTAATCAAGTATGTGGTTTGAAACGACTTAAAGATAGCAGATATAGTATGTACTTCAAATCAATTTGCAATTTGATAAAAATGTATGTGGCAACTTGCTTGGTTCTTGATAACATTGCTTTAAATGGATCTACTTATTCTCAACGTGGTAATGTGACATTTTCATTTAAGTTGCTAATGTCATTTAATTTTGCATTCATCTTACATATAATGAAGGGTGTTATGAAAATTACTGATATGCTTTGCCAAGTCATGCAACAAAAAACTCAAGATATTTTAAATGCTATGCATTTGATGACTACCACAAAAACTTTAATTAAGAAATTAAGAGATGATGGTTGAAAAACTCTTTTAAAAGAAGTGACATCATTTTACAAGCATCAAGACATTGAAGTTCATAATATGAATACTTATTTTTCTAATGTGGGACGATCTCGACGTAAACAAAAATCAGTAACAGTTGAACATCACTATCGAGTTAATATATTTACAATTATCATTGATCAACAATTGTAAGAGCTAAATAATAGATTCAATGAGCAGGCGATCAAGCTGTTTAGGTTGAGCACAACTTTAGATCCTAGAAATAACTATAAATTATTCAATATTGAAGATATATGCTTACTTGTTGACAAGTTCTATCCTCAAGATTTTTCTGACAAAGAAAAAATTCATTTGAGACTTCAATTGTAGCATTATGAGCTTAATGTACCCAATCATTCAAAGTTAAAGTGCATGTCATCGATTGCTGATTTATATCAAGAATTGGTTGAAACAAAAAATCCAACAATTTATCCACTAGTTGACAAGTTGATTTGATTTATTTTGACTCTTCTTGTTTCGACAGCAACTACTGAACGAGCTTTTTTAGCGATGAAGATTTTTAAAACAAGACTTCGTAATCAGATAGAGGATAATTTTCTTACAAATTATTTGATTGTCTATATAGAAAAAGAAATTGCTGAAAAATTCATAATTGATATGATAATCAATGATTTCTATTATTTGAAAGAATAACGAGTACAATTAAAATAAATAAATAAGAATTTTTTTTTTATTTTTTACTTTATTTCAAAGTTTATCAAAAATAAATAATGTTTCGCAATGTTTCCTATATATTTTGTATGTTTATATTTTATAGATATAAAGACTAACAATATTAAAGTAATTGATAAATCATGAAGAAGAAATTAACTTCATTACTACTTTGACTTAATTTGATATTATATTTAGTTGATATTGGTAAGATTGAAATGAGTAAAGGAATTAATTAAGTATGTGGTTTGAAACGACTTGAAGATAGCAGATAGAGTATGTACTTCAAATCAATTTGCAATTTGATAAAAATGTATGTGGCAACTTGCTTGGTTCTTGATAACATTGCTTTAAATGGATCTACTTATTCTCAACGTGGTAATGTGACATTTTCATTTAAGTTGCTAATGTCATTTAATTTTGCATTCATCTTACATATAATGAAGGGTGTTATGAGAATTACTGATATGCTTTGCCAAGTCTTGCAATAAAAAACTCAAGACATTTTAAGTGCTATGCATTTGATGACTACCACAAAAACTTTAATTAAGAAATTAAGAGATGATGGTTGAAAAACTCTTTTAAAAGAAGTGACATCATTTTACAAGCATCAAGACATTGAAGTTCATAATATGAATACTTGTTTTTCTAATGTGGGATGATCTCGACGTAAACAAAAATCAGTAACAGTTGAACATCACTATCGAGTTAATATATTTACAATTATCATTGATCAACAATTGTAAGAGCTAAATAATAGATTTAATGAGCAGGCGATCAAGCTGTTTAAGTTGAGCACAACTTTAGATCCTAGAAATAACTATAAATTATTCAATATTGAAGATATATGCTTACTTGTTGACAAGTTCTATCCTCAAGATTTTTCTGACCAAGAAAAAATTCATTTGAGACTTCAATTGTAGCATTATGAGCTTAATGTACCCAATCATTCAAAGTTAAAGTGCATGTCATCGATTGCTGATTTATATCAAGGATTGGTTCAAACAAAAAATCCAACAATTTATCCACTAGTTGATAAGTTGATTTGACTTATTTTGACTCTTCTTGTTTTGACAGCAACTACTGAACGAGCTTTCTTAGCGATGAAGATTTTTAAAACAAGATTTCGTAATCAGATAGAGGATAATTTTCTTACAAATTATTTGATTGTCTATATAGAAAAAGAAATTGCTGAAAAATTCATAATTGATATGATAATTAATGATTTCTATTATTTAAAAGAATAACGAGCACAATTAAAATAAATAAATAAGAATTATTTTTTTTATTTTTTATTTTATTTCAAAGTTTATCAAAAATAAATAATGTTTCGCTTTAA
>NW_011502605.1:0-3050 GCF_000495115.2 Populus euphratica
TATGAAAGTTGTAGGCCTATATCTTACCTTTCCATCCATATAAATTGGACCTAAATCTGAAATCGGTAGCTCTAGATATGACCCAATTACCGAACAGTGTTCCGGTTTGGATTGCACCGACATCTCTTTTTGACCAACTACAATCTTTCATTCCTGTGATTGATCCTTCCATGAGTCGCATAAATTGGTCATCTAAGGAAAGCCGTAAAAAGCTTAGATTGGATTTGAGCCTTCATTTGTGAATTTTTGTGTCTTTTGGTTTTATTATTATGTTTTGTTATTTCTTATTTTTGTTTTAGTGTGTTTCAGGTTTTGTCAGTGTTCGTTATTTCAGGTGATATCTTCTATACTCTATCTTTCTACCTTAGAACATTGAGGACAATGTCTCGTTTTGGTTGGGTTTTTAAGTACTAATCAGTTGATAAAAAAAAATTGTTTTTCATTTCATAAAGCATGTGCATAATTGTTGTTACTAGGATGACAGAGTAAAGGAGCTCTTTTGTTAAAGTGACTCTTGAGACGCATCTTAGTAACCATTCTTAACAAGGTCTATTATAATACTTCTTGAAATATTCAGGTTTACAAACTCTAGCATTGTTATCACTTAATTCTGCTCATATACTTATTTAACATGTATTCTTAAACCTTAATTTACACACACACACTTTAACATATGATTGTGGGTTGCATATTAGATTATTACATTATTTATGTTCTTTTGTTAAAGCTAACAACTAAGGGAAAGGGATTGTATATAATTAAAAAAAAAAGAAAAAAAATATATATAAAAAAAAAGAAAAAAAGAAAAAAAGAAAAAAAGAAAAAAGAAAAAAATGATAATAATAAAAATGTAGATAAGTTTGGTTTCGTAGCCTCCCTAACCTAAGCAATTAAGCCCGAATGGGTGTTTTAACACCTAATACCCTAAAGTCAACTTACTTGGGAGCTAGTGGCCCAACGCTTGTTACATGGGTTGAGGAGAAAAGCTTAAGGAAATCAAACATTGCACTATCTACATATCAGTATCTGCGACCCGAGTTACTAAGCTCGTAGGGGTGTCTTAATACCTAATGCCCTAAGACCAACTGGTCGAGGAGTCATTAGCTGAAAGCTCGTTACATGGGTTAAAGATGCATGGTGTTTTTAAATTATATGTATATATATTTAAAAAAAAAAGAAGAAAAAAAGAAGAAGACAAAAATAATAATCCCAACCCAAGGAAGTTAACCTTAAACATTAGAACAAAAATTTTGTTTTCTTCCAACAAAATTATGTGTTGATACATTGAGCATAAAAGAAAGGTTTATGAATATCTTGTTAAGAGGTATTGAGCAGGTATGTAAATTTAATGAGAGCTTGTTTATCTGGATAGATTAATGGAAGTTAAATGATGAATACCTTGCTTTGTGGAATTTGCAAATTGTTTTTCTATTTTAACGCTTTGATTACTAGGGACTAGTAATAAGCTGGTTGGGGGGTGTAATTAGTACTTAAAAGTGCATTTTTATCATGGTTTTATATCATCATTTTGCACTTGAAGTATCAATAACTCCTTAACTAAAGCATGTTTTATAATAATATATCTAATAATATAAGATACCTTTAATTTGTGGTGAATGTTCATTTTAAATGCAGGCCTATCACATAAATGAAAGGATTGATTGATGACATTAAGAACTTAAATTGCAAGAGCAAAGAGATAACCAAAATTAGAAAAGAGATGTCGGTGCAATCCAAATCGGAACACTGTTCGGTAATTGGATCATATCTGAAGCTATAGATCTCAGATTTAGGTCTACTTTATATGGATGGAAAGGAAAGACATAGGCCTACAACTTTCATATGGACCCAAGATCTAAAAAGACCATTTTCAAGTCCAAATTGTAGCAACAACAAAGAAGCCTGAATCTGTCCTCCAGCCTGAGCACTATTCAGTATTTTGGCCATATCTGGAGTTCTAGAAGTCCCAATTAGCTGAATTTTTTACACAAGAAAGCTTAGACAATTGCCTACAACTTTTATGTTTTGAGTGGCTCCAATTTTGACGTTATCAATGACGTTTTGGGCAGACAAGAGAAGATAAGGATTGTCACCAAGTCAAAAGTTGGCCACCCACTTATCAATTAGTCATCAAATCAATAGTTCCAAATTTTGGCCTATAAAAGGAGGCATTTGCCATACATTTAGGCATCTTGGTTTCCAGATCAAGATCATGCTCTTCCTTTCTCTCTTTGTATTCTTTGTAATGTTTATGCTTTGCTTTCATTAATATCAAGTTTATGCCTTTCATTTCCTTTCCTTTACTTAGTTAACTTTTATCTTATTTATGTTCTTATTTTGTTTATTTATTTTTCTTTCTTTCATTATGTCTAGCTAAGTTTATTATGTCAAGGTGAAAAGGTTACACTAATGGTGTAAGAATAAGTATAGTGTAAACTCAATATGGAGTTTAATGTTTGATACTAATATGTTTTATATTTGTTATCTTGTTCACTCTTTAATACTTTGCTTGTTAAATGACTAATCTTGATTTATGTTGTATAACACTTGGTACAACAAATGCTTGGCACTTTCATAGCCCATAATGTATGGTATAACCACACTTTTATAGCCCATACTGTATGGTATAACCGACACCTGAGCTATGAAAGGAACTTGATTTGTTGTTAACATAAGTTATAATCATGAATGCTTGACGAAATTTACAAGTAGTAGCATTAATCGAATAAGATGACTAATGTAATCATGTTAACAATCTACAATCTGATTGGAACTTCCTTTGTGTGTGGTTTCCAATTGAATAATAAGAGTGTATACTATACTTGTTTGACATATCATTAGTGGATCCTCTAACCTTGACATTGATTGTTATCGTTGTTAAATCTTTACGTTAATATTCCATCTCAAAGTTCTCATCTTCTTTTTCTTCTTTTTCTTTATTATTATTATTATTATTATTATTATTATTATTATTATTAGTATTACTACTACTAGTATTATTATTATTATTATTACTATTACTATTACTACTACTACTACTACTACTACTA
>NW_011502605.1:3060-8854 GCF_000495115.2 Populus euphratica
TTATTATTATTATTATTATTGCTGTTATTACTATTATTATTGTTGTTGTTGTTGTTATTGTTATTGTTGTTGTATTATTGTTATTTATAATTTGTACAATTAACCTCCCTGTGGTTCGACCCTAGTGTTGCTGAGTTATTTATTACTTCGACACTCATGCACTTGGGAGAAGACATCAATCTTTTAGTCGTGTCAGTATTCATGATTATAACTTATGTTAACAACAAATTAAGTTCCTTTCATAACATAAGTATCGGTTATACCATACAGTTGAGATATGAAAGTGCCGAGTATTTATTGTACCAAATATTATATAACACAAATCTCGACTAACTATTTAATAAGCAAAGTATTAAAAATGAACAAGATAACATATATAAAACATATTAGTATCAAACATTAAAATTCATATTAAGTTTATACTATATTTATTCTTACACCATTAGTGTAACTTTTCCATCTTGATATAATAAACTTAAGTAAATATAATAAAAGCGAGAAACATAAATAAACAAGATAAGAGCATAAATAAGATAAAAGTTAACTAAGTAAAGTAAAGTAAAGCAGAAGCATAAGCAAGAGATTAATATAAGTAAAACTTAAACATTACAATAAAGAGAGAGTAAGAGCATAATCTTGATCTGAAAACCAGAATGCCTAAATACATGACATATACCTCCTTTTATAGGCCAAAATTAGAAACTATTGATTTGATGATTAATTGATGAGTGGGTGACCAACTCTTGACTTGGTGACAATCCTTATCTTCTTATCTGCTAAAAAGGTCATTAATAACATCAGAATTTGAACTAACTTTAACCATGACAGTTCTAAAAAATTGTCTCAGCTTTCTAAAAAAAAAAATTAAGATCATTTGGACTTCTAGAACTCGAGATATGGGTTGAACACTAAACAGTGTCTAGGCTGCAGGACATCTTTGAATTTTTACGTTGTTGGTAAGATTTGGACTTCCAAACAACAGAATTGAGTCTTGCCTTCCTCATGAAAGTTTTAGGCCTAGGTATTATATTTTCATTCATATAAAGCAGACTTATATCTAAGATCTACAACTCCAAATGTGACCCAATTACCAAACTGTGTTACAGTTTAGACTACACGAGCATATCTTTTCTAAGTTTGGCCCTCTCTTTGTCCTTCCAATTTCAATACTTCAACTCATCAATCAATCCTTTTATTTATGTGATAGACCTGCATTTAGGATGAACATTTACCATAAATTAAAGGTATCTTATGGTATCAGAATTGTTATTAGAAAACATGCTTTAGTTAAGAAGTTATTGATACTTCAAGTGTAAAATAATGATATAAAACCTTAATAAAATTGCACTTTTAAGTACTAATTACACTCCCCCAACCAGCTTATTATTAGTCCCTAGTAATCAAAGCATTAAAATAATAAACAATTTGCAAATTCTATAAAATAAGACATTCATCATTCAACTTTCATTAATCTTAGCCTTTTCTTTGTCATTTCATTTTCAATAGTTAATCACATTAATCAATCTTTTGATTTATGTGATAGGTCTGCATAGAATATGAACATTTACTATTCTTTAAAAATATCTTATATTATTAGATATGTTATTACAAAACATGCTTTAGTTAAGGAGTTATTGATACTTTAAGTGTAAAATGATAATATAAAACCTTGATAAAAATATACTTTTAAGTACTAATTAATTATCACATCTTCAACTATTTTTTTAAGCACTTTTACAGATCTATCGGCAAGTGAAAGAGTTACAGAAGTTGGTTTTAACTCACCTAAATTGAGACTTTGAAAAAAATGAATATGGAAGTAAATTCACATAGCTACAAGATCAAGTAAAGCTCTTTCAATTTTATGTTCTCCAATAAAACATGAAATTGTAGGACAATTAGGGTCTTTATATTTCAAAATATTATTGTTATGAAGATTGGCACTTACTAGTTGCATTTCATCCCAAGAACGAATGGATCTGACTAATGATTTTGTAGCCATGTTTCAACTTTATCTTTTAATGAAAAAGAAAAAAGCTTTAATCTAATGGTGTTCAAGCTACAATTTACATCATTATAAGTGTTACAAACTTCTTTAAATTCTCTCAAATGCAAGTATGAATATTCTAAATCTATGCCATGAAAAGAAAGTAAAAGTTGAATAATGTCTGGTTTCAAATTAAAGTGAGATGCATCAAGAGGAAAAACTATACATGATGGTGCACTTGTTCTTGTTAGATTCATGTGGTCTCTTAGTGTTTTAACTCGATTATTCTCATTATCAAACGATTGATTATCTTCTTTAGCCTTTTTTTTTTTAAATTGATAAGGATAACCTACATAGTTTACCACTTAATGTACGTAACCAAACTCTCCCCGACAACAGCATGACACGACTAAAAGATTGATTTCTTCTCTCAAGTGTAAGAGTATTGAAATAATAAATAACCCGACAAGATTGAGATCGAACTATAAGGAGGTTAATTGTATAAATTATAAACAACAACAACAACAATAATAGTAGTAGTAGTAGTATTAGTAGTAATAATAATAATAATAATAATAATAAAAATAAAGAAGTTGTTGATGAGAATTTTGAGATGAAAGATCAATGGGAGGATTAAACAATGATAAAAACAAATGTCAAGGTTAGAGGATCCACTAATAGTATTTCAAACAAGTATAGTATAAACTCTTTCTATTATTTAATTAGAAACCACACACAAAGGAGATTCCAATCAGATTATAAATTGTTAACATGATTACATTAGTTATCTTAATCGGATAATGCTAATACTTGTAAATATTGTGAGGTATTCATGATTATAACTTATATTAACAACAAATCAAGTTCTTTTGATAGCACAAGTGTTAGTTATGCTATACGGTTGGGCTATGAAAGTGTCAAGTATTTGTTATACCAAGTGTTATATAACAAAAATTTATACTAACCATTTAACAAGTAGAGTACTAAAAGTGAACAAGATAACAAATACAAAACATGTTAGTATCAAACATTAAAGTCCATATTGAGTTTACATTATACTTATTCTTGCATCGTTAGTGTAACATTTTCACCTTGACATAATAAAAGAGGAAAACATAAATAAACAAGATAAGAACATATATAAGATAAAAGTTAACTAAGTAAAGGAAATGAAATGAGAAATATAAACAAGAGATCAATATAAATAAAACTTAAGCATTATGACATGACCAAAAAATTGATATCTTCTTCCAAGTGCAAGAGTGTCGAAGTAATAAATAACCCAGCAAGACCGAGGTCGAACTACAGAGAGGTTAATTGTAAAAATTATAAACAACAATACAACAATAACAACAACAAACAACAATAATAGTAATAGTAATAGTAATAGTAATAATAGTAGTAGAAGAAGAAAATGCAGTTAATAAGAACTTTGAAATGGAAGATTAATATAAGGATTAGACAATGATAACAACAAATATTAAGGTTAGAGGATCCACTAATGATATTTCAAATAAGTATAGTATAAACTCTTGCTACTAAAATGAAAACCATACACAAAGGAGGTTCCAATCAGATCATAAATTATTAAACATGATTACATTAGTTATCTTATTATAATAGTGTTAATACTTATAAATATTATCAAGCATTCATGATTATAACCTATATTAACAACAAATCAAGTTCTTTTCATAGTATAGGTTTTAGTTATACCATACGATTTGTGCTATAAAAGTGCCAAGCATTTGTTGTACCAAGTGTTATACAACATAAATTTAGATTAGTCATTTAACAAGCAAAGTATTAAAGAGTGAACAAGATAACAAATACAAAACATGTTAGTATCAAACATTAAAATCCATGTTAATTTTATACTGTACTTATTCTTACACCATTAGTATAACCTTTTCACCTTGACATAATAAAATTAGCTAGACATAATAAAAGAAAGAAAAACAAATAAACAAAAATAAATAAAATAAGAACATAAATAAGATAAGAGTTAGCTAAGTAAAGGAAATGAAATGAAAGGCATAAACTTGATGTTAATGAAAGCAAAGCATAAACATTACAAAATATACAAAGATAGAAAGCAAGAGCATGATCTTGATCTGGAGACCAAGATGCCTAAATGCATGGCAAATGCCTCCTTTTATATGCCAAAATTAGAAACTATCGATTTGATGACTAATTGTTGAGTGGGTGGCCAACTTTTATCTTGGTGACAATTCTTATCTTCTTTTCTGCCCAAAACATCATTGATAACATCAGAATCTAAACCAGAACTCCACATGAAAGTTTTAGGAAATTCTCTCAGCTTTTTAGGAAAAAAATTTAGGTAATTTGGACCTCTAGAACTCAAGATATGGGCTGAATATTGAACAATATCTAGGCTGCAGGACAAATTCGGACTTCTTCGTTGTTCCTACAATTTGGACTTAAAAATGGCCTTTTTAAATATTAGACTCATATGAAAGTTGTAGGCCTATGTCTTATCTTTCCTTCCATATAAAATAGACCTAAATCTGAAATCTACAGCTCCAGATATGACCCAATTACCGAACAGTATTCCAGTTTGGATTGCACCAATATCTCTTTTCTAAGTTTGGTCATCTCATTGTCCATTCAATTTTAGTACTTAAACTTATCAATCAATCCTTTCATTTATGTGATAAACCTGCATTTAAGATGAATATTTACCACAAATTAAAGGTATCTTATATTATTAGATATATTATTATAAAACATGTTGTAGTTAAAAAGTTATTGATACTTCAAGTGCAAAATGATGATATAAAACCTTGATAAAAATGCACTTTTAAGTATTATTCACATTATAATAAAGAAAAAGCAAGAATATGATTTTGATATGAAAACCAAGATGTCTAAATACATGGTAAATGCCTCCTTTTATAGGCTAAAATTTGAAACTATTGATTTGATGACTAGTTGTTGAGTGGGTGGCCACATCTTGACTTAGTGACAATCCTTATCTTTTTGTCTGTAAAAAAGAGCATTGCTAATGTCTAAATTCTAACAAATTTAAATTATAAAAGTAATAAATAATAGTCTCAGCTTTAAAAAAAAAATTAAGGTCATTTGAACTTCTAGAACTCAAGATTTTGGCTAAACACTAAACAATGTTTAAGCTGTAAAACAAATTCAGACTTCTATGTTGTTGCTAAGATTTGGATTTCCAAACAACAGAATTGAGTTTGCCTTATGTATGAAAGTTTTAGGCCTATATCTTAGCTTTCCATCTATAGAAAGCAGACCTAAATTCAAGTTCTACAGTTCCAGCTATGATATAATTACCTAACAGTGTTCTAGTTTAGACTAAACTAACATCTCTTTTCTAAGCTTCACCCTCTCTTTATCCTTTGAATTTCAGTAATTCAACTCATTAATCAATCCGTTCATTTTATGTGATAGGCCTGCATTTAGGATGAAAATTTATCATAAATTAAAGGTATCTTATGATATTCGACTTGTTATTATAAAATATATTTTAGTTAAAAAGTTATTGGCACTTCAAGTGCAAAATGATGATATAAAACCTTGATAAAAATGCACTTTTAAGTACTAATCACACCCCTCAATTAGTTTATTACTAGTCCATAGTAATTAAAGCGTTAAAATAGAAAAATAATTTGCAAGTTCCATAAAGTAAGACATTTATTATTCAACTTTCATTAATCTATCTAACACGATGAAAAAATTAATGTCTTCTCTCAAGTGCAGGAGTGTCAAAGTAATAAATAACCCGACAAGACCAGGGTCGAACCACAGGGAGGTTAATTGTAT
>NW_011502605.1:10161-10651 GCF_000495115.2 Populus euphratica
TTTTTTTTTCTTTTTTTTTTTTAACTCTATATACATATACTTTAAAAACATCATGCATCTTTAACCCATGTAACGAGCTTTCAGCTAATGACTCCCAGACCAGTTGGTCTTAGGGCTATAGGTGTTGAGACACCCCTACAAGTATAGTAACTCGGGTCGTAGATACTGATACGTAGACAATGCAATGTTTGATTCCCTTAAGCCTTTCTCCTCAACCCATGTAACAAGCGTTGGACCAATAGCTCCCAAGTTAGTTGACTTTAGGGTATTAGGTTTTAAAACACCCCTTCGGGCTTAATTGCTAAGGTTAGGGAGACTACGAAACCAAACTTATCTACATTTTTATTATCATCATTTTTTTTGTGTTTTTCTTTTTTAATTATATACTATCCCTTTTCCCTTGTTACCTTTAACAAAAGAACATAAATAATGTTATAATCCAATATGCAACCCACAATCATATGTTAAAGTGTGTGTGTGTAAATTAAGG
>NW_011502605.1:10714-10906 GCF_000495115.2 Populus euphratica
TAAGTGATAGTAATGCGAGAGTTTGTAAACCTGAATATTTCAAGAAGTATTATGATAGACATTATTAAGAATGGTTACTAAGATGTGTCTCAAAAGTCATAAAAAGATATCCTTTACTCTGTCATCATAGTAACAACAATTTTGCACATACTTTATGAAACAAAAAACACACTTTTTTTTTTGGCCTCTACC
>NW_011502605.1:11462-11567 GCF_000495115.2 Populus euphratica
TGTGGAGACCTGAAGTTCCTCTTCAATTGTTTTTCCAATGATGTCCCCTGTGCTAAAGCTTCGAGGATGATCCCCAAAACTTGACTACCTCCTAAAAATGTAGCT
>NW_011502605.1:12780-18432 GCF_000495115.2 Populus euphratica
CAAATTAAATGTATCTTATATTATTAGATATATTATTATAAAACATGCTTTAGTTAAGGAGTTATTGATACTTCAAGTGCAAAATGATGACATAAAACCTTGATAAAAAATGCACTTTTAAGTACTAATCATTATCCAAATGAACAAACTCTCATTAAACTTATATATATGCTCTACATCTTAAACAAGATATTAATAAACCTTTCTTTTGTGCTTAATATATCAACACATAGTTATAGGGCTTTACTTGGAAGAAAAAAAATGTTTTTTCTAATGTTTAAGGTTAACTTCCTTAGGTTAGGATTATTATATTTTTCTCTTTTTTTTATTTTGTATTAATATACATATAACTTCAAAACATAATGCATCTTTAACCTATGTAAAGAGCTTTCAACTAATGACTTCTATACTATTAGTCTTAGAGCATTAGGTGTTGAGACACCTCTACAAGCTTAGTAACTGGGGTTACAAATACTTCTACATAGATAGTGCAATATTTGATTCCTTTAAGCTTTTTCTCCTCAACTCATGTAACAAGCATTGGGCAAATAGCTCCCAAGTTAGTTGACTTTAGGGTATGAGATGTTAGTACACCCCTTTGGGCTAATTGCTTAGGTTAAAGAGACTACAAAACCAAATTTATCTATATTTTTATTATCATTATTTTTTTTGTTTTTTTTTTGGCAATTTATATACTATCCCTTTCCCTTAGTTGTTACCTTTAATAAAAGAAGATAAATAATGCAATAATTCAATGTGCAACCCACAATCATATGTTAAAGTGTGTGTGTGAAAATGAAGGTCTAAGAATAGTTGTTAAATAAGCGTTTAAGCAGAATTAAGTGATAACAATGTGAGAGTTTGTAAACCTAAATACCTCAAGAAGTATTTTGATAGACCTTGTTATGAATATTGCAAATAACCATTAAAACATATTTACCAATATACGTCTCAAGAGTCAATAAAATTCTTCCTTATTGTGTCATCTTAGTAACAACAGTTTTGCAAATGGTTTATGAAATAAAAAACATAGTTATTTTTTACTTTTTTTAATATCAACTACTACCCTCTCCCTCTAACCAAAGTGAGACATTCTCCTTAATGTTTTAAGATAGAAAGATAGAGTATAGAAGACATCATCTAAAATAGTGATTACTAAGAAACCTGAAACACACTTAAACAAATATAAAAAATAATAAAACAAAATATTATTGTAGTTGGTTAATCAATTGTTCAGTAATAGCAGCAGAGATTATGATTTGTCATACGAAAGATGTTAGGAATTCCTATTCCACAGCATGATCAAGAAAAGACAACAACTTATCATAAAAATCATTAACATTTAACAGACCTATGGGTTTATGGTGAATGTGAAGTTATGCCTAAGAGGAAATATGAAAGATCTCTTCCAATGTATCTAGACCACCTGGTAAGGTAATGAAGGCATCAAGGTGTTTAAATCAAGGTTGTCAATTCCGTTTCGGTAGGTGTTTTGTTTTTTCAATTGGAATGGAATATTTCAGTTTTGAAGCGTTTCAGTGTGCCGTTTCGGGGATGTACTGTTCATATATATATATATATATATATATATATATATATTCAACAAACATAATTCAAATTCAAGATAAATTAATTATAAATTATGCAATACAAATACAATACCAAACAAATATAATTTCAAAATTTAAAATATTTCTAAATAGTCAAGATTAAATAGATCTTTACCTTAAAATAATTCAACTTCAACAAAATATCAAAATATTATGAAAGTAAAATGTTTTAACATAAATATTTTAAATATAAAGTTAGGTCAATATTATCAAGGTTAATGAAATCTAAAGCATCCCTTGTTTTGCTCAAATTCCTATAAAGTATAAACATGTTTTGCTCAAATTCCTATAAAGTATAAACATGTTTTGCTCAAATTCCTATAAAGTATAAACATGTTTTGCTCAAATTCCTATAAAGTATAAACATGAAAAAAACAACATGAATATAAACCATATATATTAGTGATAAATCTAATTTTAAAAAATTAATATCATTGTTAATGAAAATAGTAATAATAATTTTTAATATTATTATTAATATTATTGTTATTGAAAATAGTAATGAAAATGAGCTTTTTATACTTGGGTGGTTTAATTAATCAAATTGAACTTGACTTTTTAAGAGTGGAACGGAACATGTGGAATGAAACCGGAACGTTCCAGGTGGAATTTAGCTGAAAAATCCAGAACAAGCCGAGATTTAAAATGAGATAAAAGTTGTTCCGTTTTGTTCTGTTTTTTGAATTGGTATGGAATGTTTCAGCCATTTCGGGCGAAACAGAATAGAATTGACAACCTTGGTTTAAATATTGCATTCATTCGATCAGACACTCTGGAGACTTGTAGTTCCTCTCTAATTATTTTTTCAATGATGTCCCTATTTGTTAAAGCTTTGGGGATAACCCTCAAAACTTGATTACCTCTTATAAATATAGCTATGGACACACCCCTCATTAACTGAAGGTTGTCTCCTCCATACACTAAATGAATATTTCTCGTAGCTAATACCTGACCAAGATGATTTGCTAATTCTAAAAACTTCTTTTCTTTCCTAGGATTGGATTCACAAAAAACGCAAATATTTCATATTTGATTAGTTAAGGAACTTGTCATTTCTACATACTTTGATATTTGTGGAATGTGTGGGTTGAGTAGAAATTAAAGGAAGGAAGAGAAGATTTTATAGATGAGAAATTGAAAATGCAATCATACCACCTATACATAGGCTAACTAGAGTCTCTCTCTTTTTTATTATTTTTATTTTTTTTGAAAACATGTATATGTATAAGTTGTTAACATGTGTATGTACAGGTAGTTGTGATTGTGACTCTTATCTTCCCTTGGTTTTACATCCAAGAACGACTTAAATGCCCTTTATAGGTTGGGGATAAGCTTCCGATCTAGTTTTCTTAAAAACTAGCAAACAGAGTCTTTTTCAGTCGAATTCTTAAGAATATGTCAAGCATGTTCTTTATGAAATTGTGACCATAAATCATGAATTCCACGATACACATCTCCACTAGGGTGCGTCTCAAGAGTCAATAGAAGATTATTTAAAGACTCCTTACTTAGGCCATCCTTAATGAACTCTATTTTATCTTCACGATTTACATATACCATTCCTAAAAAATAATATTTTGCATTACAAGTCCATCTGACACATCTGTGATAGATTTTTAGTTGTTTTGCATGATGTTTCTTTGCAAAAGTGCTTTTACCTATTCTAGGCATGTATGAAATGAAAGAATTGGAGAACTCACCTGATAATCAGACCTTTACTTTAATTAGCCAGCGAACATCTTCTTGAATTCTGCTTGACCGCTTTTTATGATCGGCTTGTTTTAACTCGCAAGTGCACGAGTGTGCGATGTAGCAATTAACTCGGTAAGATCGAGGTCATATCCACAGAGAGCTAGATCTGGAAATTAAGCTAAGTAACAAAAAAAAAAACTCAAGAGAAATTAAACTAACAATAACTTGGTTGAAAATAATTGATAGATTTGTTTTCAAAGATGAAAAAGTGTAAATAGATTTTAAATGACAAGAAAAAGTAAGTCTTGGTCCAAATCAATTTTAATGGTGATGTATTGGTGATTTCTTCAACATATATAAGATAACTCAACCTAATATCAACGATGGTGATATTAGATCGGAAGATATTACAATGAAGATTAGAAAGATGAAGATTGATTATTGCTTAAGAATGAACAAGTACTTTCATATTAAGTAAGACATTGAATCAAGCAATCTCTATACCAAAACTAAAGTTTGTGCATAAAAATTCAAGATTATAACATTACCTAAATGATTTCTAAAATTTCTTTACAATAATAAATCATTCATGAAGAAAATAAGAAGATAAACATTAAGATTCATTCATATCCTAAAGAACTCACCTCAATCACCATTATCCTTGATTTGGATCCAAGAAAGAGTTTAGCCAACCATGATTATATATAAGAACACTTCAATAAACATGAAAGAACTTGAATCCAACTGAAAAAATAAGTTTTACAAACTAAAGAACCGAAATCTATAAAGAAGAACACAATACAATTTCAGAAAAAATTCGGACACAAATCTGACTCTAACTTTGGACAGCAATTCGACCCTCTTAGAAGCTTTTTTTGGAGAAGTCTATTAGAGACATATTTATAGGCAATTCTGTCACCTTTCCAGATCATTAAAGAACAGCTCATTTGGACACCTGAGTCAAAAGTTATGGGCAAAACACCGAAAGGTGTTCTGAAAAATCAAATCAAGACAGCTTTACAACTACTTTGGTGCACGTTTTTCTTCCTCATTTATGAGGTGTCTCCTTCTTCTTTTTGACCCAAAATAATGTTAAAATATCCCCTTCAGCTTTCCATCCATGTGCTTGCCTTCTTGGATCAATGGATTGCCCAAAATAAATCAATTGTTATTTGTTGTGTGGACATGTAAGATCATGGATTGTGTTTGGGTTGATTTGGGGTTGATTTAGGGCTGATTTGGGGCTGATTTTTGGGCTGAATTTGAGCATCAAATAAGTATACAAATGTACTTATTATTTGGGCTAAGATTGACATTGAAACCTTGAGTGTTTAATGGTTGAAGTTTGCACACAACATAAGGCAAGTTTGGGCTTGAAATAAATCATATGATATTCTTTTCTAGAATTGGAATAGAATTGATTTTTGGGACAAATTTGGAGCACTTATTTGAACCAATATTTGCTTCAATCTTCAACTAAATGTCTCTTCAATTCTTTGTTCTGAATTCCGACGTTGAATTTTCTGAATTAATTCATTTAAGCTCCAAAAACCTATCGAAACATTAAAAGAAACTTCATTACTAAAAAACACATCAATTATTATAAAAACAACCAAATAAAAACAATAAATACATATGTAAAATAAGAGACTTAATGACACTTTTGATGCACAATCATTACTATTATTGTTATTATTGTTGTTGTATTATTGTTATTTATAATTTATACAATTAAACTCCGTGTAGTTCGACCCCGGTCTTGCTGGGTTATTTATTATTTCGACACTTCTATATTTTGGAGAAGGCATCAATCTTTTGGTTGTGTCAAACACTAAATAGTGTATTGGTTGTAGGATAGATTCTGACTTCTCTGTTGTAGCTATAATTTGAACTTGAAAACAACCTTTTCAAATATTGGACTCTCATATAGACCAAACCTAAATCCAAGTTCCACAGCTCCAGCTATGATCCAATAACCAAATGGTTTTCCAGTTTGGACTAAGCCAACATATCTTTTCTAAGCTTAGCCCTCGTTTTGTCTTCTCAATTTCAATAGTTAAACTCTTCAATCAATGCTTTGATTTTTGTGATAGGCTTGCATTTAAAATAAACATTTACCATATATAAAGGTATCTTGTATTATCAGATTTGTTATTATAAAACATGCTCTAGTTAAGGAGTTATTGATACTTCAAGTGCAAAATGATGATATAAAACCTTGATAAAAATACACTTTTAAGTACTAATCATTTCATATAAAAGCAACTTTGCCTTCCGTCAAGAGGACATGCCAGGGATCACCTCTAAAATAGCTTCACACCAGCTAAGTGTAAATCATAGTTTACCCCTA
>NW_011502663.1:0-13832 GCF_000495115.2 Populus euphratica
AAAAAATTTGCCTTTTAACTGTTCACTTAAGTAAACAGTGAAAAGTGATTCCCTCACCACAGAATCAAGGTCTGCTTCTTCTTACCCTCTGCTGCAAACATAACAAACAATAGAGTCCATAAACAGTAAATACCGTTTTTTTCTTTACCAAACATATGGCTCCCCTGTTTTACTTCAGCCACTTCGCAAACAAACGGTTTCAAAAAAAAAGTGCCCGGGGGGGGGGGGGGGTGATTCTCGTATGTATAGTCCTAACTAGCATTTCATATGGGTTTAGCCTCGGGATAAATGGAAATAAATACCTGGTTCAATGCTTCTACGTTCCTCCAAAGATGGCAAAAATCAGATCACAGAAATAACAGCACTCCGATATGATATGTCTCAAAGGACTTCCCCATTATTTCAGAAGTGCAACAAACAGCTTGAAACAAATTAATTAAATGCAAAAATGAGAAGCAGTAGTTTGAGTTTGAGACGAGAAAATAAACCTGTTACACTTACATTAGAGAGAGAGCTACACAAATACACTACAGGACCCAGAAAACTACATGCATTTTTATAGAGGCACACTCGCACCACCAGGAACCCATGCAGGCCTGTATATCTCTTGCAGGTTCATCGGAAGATCAAGGCCGTCATTTCCTCCAGAGTCTACTCCCAAGCTCTGCTAGTTCAAATATTTAAGCAAATTTGCATTATATCCGACTTCCATTTGGACCACCACAAGTCATGATCTTATAAGCACCTAGAGGAATGAGGAGATGAAATTTAAGCTGGTTTCCTTGTCAAGATATATAGATCTTACAACTACCAAACAAAAATAATGTACAATTTCCGTATCATTTACTGAAACTTACACTTAACAGATCACGCCTGCCTTATATGTTCCCATCTCCTTCAACTTCGTATATTGAACAATATTACAGATGTAATTCGACATTCTGAAATATTTCCAGCTGTTTCTGTTCATCCACGGTGACAAGCTAGTAGACAGAAAATATCCGGTTCCTAAAAACCTCCTCCTAAAATTCCTCGAAGTTGCTTGATATGAACGCATGAGCAGTCCAACACCAATGCCAGCACCAAGACACATCCCAAGGCCAATTCCAACACCAACTCTCACACCAGCATTAAACCACGAGAGTTGTCCATCCTCACCATAATACATGTCTTCTGAGTAGTATTGGCTTCCAATTTTCTCATCTGATTCATAGCCATCATCATCTTCAGCTTCAGTAATCTGCACAAGGGCCCAATGTTGATGAGACAATTGAAATAGCACAAACTGCTGACGAAGGGATGCTATTCCAAGTAAACTGAGGTGTCAACAACCTTTCTAAAACACATCATCAGAAAATCACTCAATATATATTGAATCATGCTCATGTTTGTCCTTGTATTCAACCCAAGCAGCTATGCACATCATGGATTCACATTGATTAACACATGAAAAAAAGATGTCCAAAATATATCAGAAAATTTTCCAATTTGTCCGGTGCAAGAGTTTGTTAAGCTTCTTAAAGCTGATCTACAGTTGAATATCTAGAAGACCGTAATTGCTTCCTTTGAGGAACACGTATTTGCATGATTTATTTCAAGAAGACAGAAGCACATTATCCAACAAATCATTTGTGACCAACTCCAAGCTGCACCACAATGTAATCAATTGATAGACTTGTACAGGTAATAATAATTTCAAGGGAGACACTCATGTTACATAGAAGCTGCCTTCCTCTCTCTCGCCAAATAAACAAGTGGTTCAAGAGGCTGCACCTACTTCTCATGAAATAAAAAAAGCGGGTACCGTAGATAGATTCAGGGGAAAGAAATCGTCATACAATTACATTCACTGGACACGGTATAGAACAAGAACAGGAAACATAATGCTCCAGCGCTCAGACACATTGCAGAACTACAACTTAAAAAACACAATCAACATCAAAATCCACATTACCTGCATTATACAAAACTTAAATCAAATCATAATCAGAATTAACTCAACTCACGTAACTTCAATCCAACTTAAGCAACGATAAGGCAATCAAACAAAAAGCCTACAACATTCACAACCGCACTTCCCTGCAACATAACAACCAATACACTTGCATTTCCTCAATTAACTTCTCTAAAAAAAACATTTCAATTTCCCATCATTCTATTTCTGATTAAAAATCCAAACAAAGAGAGATGCATTAATGACAACAGGATTAATTTACCCGAACTTTGCGTTGTCTAACCAACCCATTACTAATAACACCGCTTTGCTTCCTATTATCCAACTCCTCATCCTCTGGAATCGCATCGAGCATCGCATACCTGGACGGTTTCTTCATGGGACCAACCAAAATGGTCTTCGTCAAAATCACCGGCACACCTCCACAGCAACCAGCAATATAGACCTCGATCACCGGCGCCGAAACCCCCAATTTAAACACCGAATTCCCTTCAAAAACACCAGCCGCCACACAGCATTCTAAACTCCACCCTGTCTTCGCATCATTCTACAACCCCCCAAAACCCCCGCCCGCCACACAGCATTCTAAACTCCACCCTGTCTTCGCATCATTCTCCAACCCCCCTACACCCCCATTATTCCCCCACGATGTCGTTTCGATCCTCTCCAACGACCCACACAAAACCATGTCCTTGTTATCTAATATTTCAAATTCAACCCCGCGGGTGACGCGCACGCTGTCCGTGCTAACATACGTAACCTCCGATGATTCCTTGTTGAGGCGGTCGCGACGGAGGGTTAAGGAGGCGGAATCAGAGGAGGGGATTTTAGAGCCGTTTATTTCCAGTGGAGTGCTGATTGAACGACGGAGATGGCGGATGGTCAGGTGGTCGGGTACGCTTTCGATAACGCAAGGAGTTACTCTTACGTAGAATAATCGGATTTCGAGCCATGAAGATGATTTGTTTGTTATTAGATATTTGTAGGAATTTGATTCGATGTGGTTTTGTTCCATTGAACCCTAGTATAGTTCCTTCAAATTGGAATCAAGATAAGCTAAAATTAGGGATTCTTGGATTTGGATTTTGATCTTTCATCAAATCCTGGGAATCATAGGTGGAGGTTTTCTATAATTTTGGCGGTGTTAGGAGATTAGGAGCAATGTTTGTTGGAGAGGGTATAAAATGGAGGAGATTTTTTAGTTTCTATTTTTTGCATTGTAGAGGAAAGAAGGGTTTTGAATTTTTATACGTGATTAGGGTTTTTGAAAGTGATTATCTGAGTGTCAAGAGTTGTGGCGGATGTAAAGGACGCAGTGGACCTGGTCAAAAACTTCGGACAGGAAATAGGAAGGACGAGGAGGAGGAAACCGTGAGCTGTGATTAACACGTGTCGTCTTCAGATGTCCTTGCTGGAGGTTGACGGTAAGGCTTTTGCTATTATTTTTATTATCATTATTATTATGTGAAAACTGCTGATTAGCCCCCAGCCGATGACGCACTTCGCATATCAGTCTCCAACCTTCAAAACTTTATTAAATATGGCTCAAAGTTTCCACATTCCCATCGTTTATTATGCACCAGGAGTTATTATCATATATACATTAAACTCGGCCTGGGATGAACTCGCCGTCCTAGATTACACAGATTAATTTAAAAAATAATATTTAAAATTTTAATATCATATATTAAAAAATTAAGAAGCAATTTAAATAAAAATAGATTATATTTATTGTAAACAATAAATTTAGAAAGATTATTTTAGAATATTAAAAAAATATTATATTTTTTAAGTTAAAATATGTAAATTAAAAAGATTATAATCTTATGTTGCGACGAGAACAGTGGAGAGAAGAGAAGGAGAGTGTAACAACGAGAGAATGGCTATATTTACTACATAAAAGAGAGTTGATTCTTATTATTATTTTACTTTACTCTAGCAAATTATATTCATTATTATTTTTTAATTTCCTCCCAGCTATTTAAAATTCAAGCGCGTGCTTCCCCGGTGAGACCTGTTGGATATTATGGCGGGGGGACCAATCGGCTAGGGCGTTCCAAATATTAGAAGGTCGGGGGCTGATTTGTAGTTGTCCCCCTATTTTGGTACTTAGGTCAACGGAAAGCTAAGCGGCGTGAAAAAGTTCACGTAGTAAATGGGTCTGGGCTTCGAGGTCTTTCATAAAATGGGCCCACACCTCAATTTTGAGAATCTGGAATAAACTGACAGCCAATGCTTATGAATTGAGTTGGGCCAGGGCTATTATTGGTGGCTAAGAAAATTTTGAGGCCACAGGCAATAGTCAAACAGGGGCCCCCACAGCAGCTGTGATAGTAGGCCGGCAAGAAGGCATGTTTGCCCGGGCGCCAAACACTTAGAGAAGCACGGGCATGATTTTTAAAGGCCAAAAATTCCTTTTTATTATTTTGATGTAAGCATTCCAACGTCATTTTTTTTTATTTTTTTTTTATGCGGGGGTGTTTGGGTCAGCTTACGCACACCACGACTAATCCCCACAACCCACTGAACATCTTGCAAGCCCAGTGAGCATGTAAGACACCGCGGGGGTGACAAGCGTGCATGGTAAAACTTGAACCCAGGTGCGGAAGAAAGGGACAAGCCCCCCACCGCTGGGCTAAAACCGCGCGCGCCCAATGAGCAGGTAATTTATTGCAACGTCATTTTTATTTAGACGTGTGGGTAGTGTTGGGGTGATTTATTATTAATAATTTTTCAGTTATTTTTTATGTTGATATTTTAACTTTAACTTTAATTTTATATTTTATGATTCTTGTTCTTTACTTTTTTGTCTGTTTTTTATTTGTTTTTCATTTTATTTTTTAATTCTAATTTGTTATATATTGTTTTTTTTAATTTGATCCTCATTTTTTTTTCATTTTTTGTTAAATTTTATTTTATTTTAAGTTTCAACCTTGAATAAAAAATTTGTATGTATTTCTTACTTCAATCTTGATTCTTTTTGTGTGTTTTTCTTACTTCAATCTTGATTCCTTTTCTTTTAAAATTTTTATTTTTTAAATTTTTTCTTTTTAATTTCACCTCTTAGTCAAAGATTAAATTTATTTTATATTTAATTTTATCATCATTTTTTTATTTTTATTTTTTTAATTTCATCCTTGAACATTTAATTGATTGAGAATTGTATCTCATATTTTTTTTAAATATAGTATTTTTAGCCTAATGACTTCAGTTATAGGTTTAAAAGGTTAATACGAGTCGACATTGTTTTTTTTTTTAAAATCTTTATGATTTTGCATCATTTTACTCTCTATCATGTCATCTTGATCTCATGACATTAGATTCAAGATAATTCGGATTGGCTTGATCTTAACCAACAAGATTACAAATTTATCATGTTAATTTAGATTGACTTAGACTGGCTTTTTCAGGTTTTTTTATTTAATTTTATTATTTATATTCAATAAAGTAATAATTGAGGTTTATTATTTGTTCATTTAAAAAAAAAAAATTCACAAGTTATTGTAATCATTTTTTATTAATTTGATTTATTTATTATTATTTAATTAGAATAAAATTAATTTATTTAACTCAGTTAAATTTACCATAAAATTGTGAATTTTTCTTCCTGTACATAACATCAGAATATTTTTTAATAAAAATAAAAATCCAAGCCCGCAACGGATCATGATTAATAGCATACCATAGCATAATTTTATATTTCAAACATTTGAAAAATATAGCAGCTTTTTTAAATTAAATGCCACTACTTTGTGTTTCTCCAACCATGCTCGAGTCTGAGAAAGTACCTTGTCGGAATCGCATCACGAAGCATATTGTAAATTTTATAATTATAATTGAAATGTTTCAATTCGAAATGATCACCATATCTTAACAAAAACTGACAGGCTTGATGTTGAGGCACGCAAACCACTAGGCTGTTTTGTTTTCCTTCCTTTCACCCGCTTGGATGTGGTCACAAAAAGTTCCGGCTGGCGTTGAGGCAACGCTACAGCCTACAAGCCTGTGCTCAGCAATCCAGAATGGCTGCTTTCTAAATCTTACAGCTTGAAAAATGTAACGCCGCCGGTGATTGTCAAAACTCGCAAACGAAAATTCAATTATTGACTAGTGGGGTCCGCGCTTTCCTCTGAATCCAAAAATGACGGCTCTTGTTTGACTCAGATAACCTCGATTACACTGGTTGTTATTCACGCGCCACCACCTGCATGGCTAAATAAACCGTTTGTTTTTCTAATTAATTGCTAGGAGTATTGTTATATTACGCGCACGATGAGGCTCCCAGATTCGAAATAAAAAATGGTTGGGGATTTAACTATGTAAACAACAAAACGAGGGGTCGTTTCTTTTGTTGCTCGTGTTTCTTCTTGTATTAAGGATCGACTAATTATTTGCTTTGCATAGAATATTTATATATGTAAAATGAACGAGCCTTATTGCACCTTTCTTGGTGAGTTGAAATATCAATTAAATAATGATAGTGAAGCAATGATGTCAGTGACTGTTGCAATAGTAGAGATAAGGACGGTGATTAAAATAGTTGATTAAATGATATAAAAATATTCTGGCAGTTTCGTAAATTAAATTTTTTTTTAATAAATAAATTAAGTTTATAAATTGATTAAATATGAATACCTCATAATTTACCACCTTTTCAAATATTCTACGCAACATAAAAAAATATTTCCCATGAAAAATATACCAAATTGAGATGCTAATACTTTCCTTCTCCTCCTCCTCTTCTTCTTGTTTTTTTTTTAAAAAAAAAAAAGAATTTAGAATTGCATTTCCAACTATTAGTAAATCGAGATTGATCCTTTCTAGCAATGTCAGGCTAGATAAGGCGTTACAAGTAGATGATTTTTACACGTGCTAGATTTAATTCTATTCATATATTTTTTTAATTAAAGATAATGAATTTAAATTCATTAAAATGAAAATAAATAACACCTGAAATCAACTGAAATACTAGAGGATTATTTTAACATTGAGAGCCCCTGAAAAACATGCAGTGAAAATCTTAATTAGAAATCAAAGATTTATAATTCAGATCTAAATATAAAAAACAACTTTACAAGTGGATGAACAACCGACACTAATTTTTAATCGGACAGAAATGTGAAAAACATAAAGTCTTGTAATAAAAATATTAGACTTGGGGGTGATTTGTTTTATTTCACTAACACCGACTCGTTAAAAAATCTATAAAAAACTATAAGAGGGAAAAGAGTTTCCCTTTTTTACATGTGAATTTAATTATATCCATATCCTGTATTTATATTCAACATTGATGAATAGGTACTGTAATCTAAATATTTAACTATTATGGGAGTTCTTAAAATGTAATCTATTTTACTTGGTGACACAATCCTCTATGAAAAGTTCTATGGGTTTCGGATTTGTACGAATTTTTATACAATCTTATATCTAATTTCATTAAATAAAATTAAAAAATAAAATTTATATCCATAATTATTTTTCCAGCAAGATCATGATATTATGATAAAAAACTATCTCAATCATAAATCTCATGCTATTACACGAGGTGCTTATATATGATTTATATTATTTTTTAATAAATATAACATAATATATGCAATAAAAATAATTAAAAAACAATATAATCGAATCCTAGTGATGAATTTATTGTTGTGTGAAATTAGCAAATAAAACTAGACAAGCAACAAGATTCCAACATTACCTTACTAAATAAAATCAAACATACTAAAAAATAATAGTCAATTATTTATTTACAAGGAGTAACACTGTTACAATTTTTAGATTTACCGATTGAAGGGATTTGCACTATCATTTTGTTGGTAATTAATTTACTAACAAAATCATTGACAGAAATGCTCTGTCAGTGAATCTTTTGTTGGTAATTTTTTGTCCATCAGTAAGTGTGTTAGTAATAAAAAAATATTATTAGCTATGAATTTACTGATATAAAAGACAAACAAAAAAAATTACTTGCTTAATTTCACCAGTAATTCAAAAAAAAATACATTATGTAATTTTATCGGTATTTATTTAAAAATATTAAAAAATCTATTTTACAAAACTATAAAATAATTAAATTAATATTGATCAACACTTTACAGCACTCAAAATGCTTGGAAAAAATAAAATGAAGATGAACTCAAACAAATTTGCAGCCAATAAATAACATGAAAAAATAAATTCAAATAAAAAAGTTCACATGCAAAAAAAATAAAAATCCTTTAAATAAATCAATTAAAAAATGATCTCATATGAAAAAAAATCTAACAATAATATTTATACAATTATTAAAAATAAAAACAATTAAAAAAAAAATATAGTGAAAAAAATAAAAAAAAATTATCTTGATGTAGATTCAATTGAAGTTAAGAAGAGAAAAAAAAATCATAAACTATATTAATTAAAAAAAATGAGAAGAAAAAATAAAAAAGAAGAATAAGACATAACGAGTATATAGAAATGATACCTTATTATTCTTTTACTTTGTTTTGATTTTTTTCTCTGTAATTTTTTTATTAAATACTGAGAAAATATTTCAATTGATAAAATTTGTTGGCAATTATCAATAAATATATTTCCTTAATATTTTCATTTTTATTTATTGATTTTTTGATAATATAAATCTAAACTCTAAATTAAAAGAAATTTTAAGATGAAACAAAGGTTTAAAACTATAATACCAATGCTGAAAAATAAAGTTAAAGGGAGTGTCAAATTCTGTCAAGTAATAATAAAATTAATCACCCCAGGCACTCCTTGTCAACCTTGTTCCCCCGGTAAAATCTCTATCTAACAATTTTGTTTGCTTATCACAAACCAGAATTAAACCTTAGTTTTTTTAATTTAAATGAGGTGATTTTTAAATGAAAAAACTGTTTACATTGACAGAGTTCCGAGAAAACCCGATAATTTTTTTTCTTCCATGGACTGTACGAGTATTCCAAAACGTAGTTCATTTCAACATGTGGTGAAGCGTGGCTCTCACTCCTCTCTCATTCGCGTAGACATACATGGAAAACGATGGCTCTTTTACTTCTTCCTGTTAGTTTGAGGTTAGAGACTAGGGAGCTCGAGGCTTGGGACAGATATGGATCATATAGATTTCCGCACTTCTTCAACATTCATGCACTCAACTTGCTCTCTCTCCCTCTCTCTCTCTCTCTCGCACTCTCACTCTCTACTTTATTTTTCTTCCTCTCTCCTACTCTGCATTTCTTGATTTCTTTCGTTTTTTTTTTTTCGGTGTCCATAATCACACTTCTGACCTCTCTCTCTCTTGACAAAGAGTGATTTGATTCCTTCTTCTCCTCTATTTCTTTTCAACATTCATCCGTTCCTACTTCCTATCCCTCTTTCCTTCACTCTCTCTCTGTCTCTCAATTTTTTTCCACATTCTCTCATCTCTAGTTTTGATCTTCGCATCAAATGAAGGTTTGGTTCTCTCTTCTAGAATCTTTATTTATTTACGTATTCCCTTTATAATTCTTTATTCGGTTTTCATTCTTTAAAAGGTCGGATGCTTTCTAAAAGGAATTTAAGACATTTTGGTTTATGGGTTCATTTGATTCCTGGTAACATAGTTGTTTGGATGGGTCCATGAGTATCAGGGGTCTCTTTCTGGGACTGGTTTAAAGGAAGAATTAGTATTTTCAGTGCTCTTTTTAAGAACAGAGTCTTTTGAGTGCCAAAAGTTCAGGTTCAGAATTTGTACATTAGTCCAGTTCTGGTCTTTTTACAGACAACTGATCATTAAAAGTTTGTTGATTCTGTTTTGGTGCCGTGTATCTGTAACGTTTTGATTTTCGGTATCTATAGGAGTGAAGACAATTTGATGCTTTAGCCATTTTTTTAAAATAAAATTGGTTTTGATCGCTTTGATTAAGTTTGATGTGAAATGATTAATGAATATGTGGAAGTAGTTGAATTGAAGCTCTGAGTTAGATCTATTTGATTTATGCCTGCAGAAGTTTGTGTTGAAGGTGGACTTGCATGATGACAAAGCCAAGCAAAAGGCTATGAAGACAGTCTCTACTCTTACAGGTACCAAGTTCAATTTATTTTTTGGATTTCCATTGAAGTTTGTTTTTTCTTATGTGTAATTTGGGTTTTTTAGATTTCAGACAGGAGGGTAGTTCGTTGAAAAATCACTCTCTGATGTTTGGTTACAAGGGTGGGGTAGGTGAAGGGAAGCAAATTGCTTAAAATTGCATCTGTAACTTTTTTTGTTTGTTTTTTCCCCCTCCCTTTCCGTAATGATTGCTCTCTCTAATTTCTTACAAAAAGGGTTTTCATTTTTGGTCGGTACTTCTTTCTCTGCTTTAATTATTTCTATCTAGATGTAAGGTGATATGAATGTCCGTGCCAACCAAATCAGTCAGGACACGCAAACTAGCAATGAAAAATTTGGTGTTGGAGGGAATACCCATTTTATCAGATATTTCCTTGAAATTGTTTCATGAAAAATCAACCATGTATCGAGTGAGTAGATCCCATGATTGAATTCTTTCGGAAAATGATCTTGGGAAGAATATTACTTTCTGTAAGATTAGCTTTATTCTTGATGCAATAACGTGCTAGTGTTTGTTTTGTACTCTGCACAATTACTAGTGCACTGTTAATACTAGAAAGATCAGATTTTGTGAGAAAATTCAGGAGGCAGCTTCTGTAGGCCATCCAGTATACCTCCTAATCACGAAAAGGCACGCGAATGGATTTCAAACTTTCATGTGATGCGAGACAGGGTTGCTCATAATGATTCCTCCGAAAAAAATTCAATTTCTTTCTTGAAGACGTGGCAGGCTTAGTAAGCCTCGTGGGCAGAAATCGAAAATGATGGGTGTATCAATCTGCAGATGTTTGCGCTGCAAGCTGTTAGCGCGCGGGACAATAGTGTCGTTGTGGAACATTGACGTGCATTTATTTTAGAAAATAATTGTGAAGCGATTTTTTAATATCATTTTGCAATTTTATAGGAATTGATTCCATGGCCATGGACATGAAGGCGAAGAAATTAACCGTTATCGGAACGGTTGATCCTGTAAATGCAGTCAGCAAACTGAGAAAATATTGGCCAACAGACATTATCACAGTAGGGCCAGCAAAAGAGCCTGAGAAGAAAGAGGAGGCTAAGAAGGAGGAACCCAAGAAAGAGGAGGCTAAGAAAGAGGAAGCCAAGAAGGAAGAAGCGAAGCCAGAGGAAGCCAAGAAGGAAGAACCCAAAAAAGAGGAAGAGAAGAAGGAAGAGAAGAAGGAGGAGGAGAAGGGGGAAGAGAAGAAGGACGAGAAGAAAGAGGAAGAGAAGAAGAAAGAGCCAGCACCCCCTCCGGACCCGGTTATGGAGCTTGTCAAGGCCTACAGAGCTTACAATCCTCAAATGACCACATATTACTATGTCCAAAGCATGGAAGAGAATCCAAATGCGTGTGTAATTTGTTAGGTGTTGGGCTATTATAAATTAAATATGATAGCTTTTCCGGCCGGTTGATGACGGTTTTTAATCTCATCACTGTGTGTTTATCCTTGTATATAGGTGGTGCCGTGGTGATGTATGTGCCTCTTTCATCTATATTCAGACAATTTGTAGAAAGAATAAATGGAATTTCGCTACTGGCACACTGTTTTCTCTATACAGTCTGTGCAAGAATGTTAATTCCGTTACGTTTTTGACAAATCTTCATGCAGCACGAAGATTAAAGAAAAGCTAAAAAGCAATCGTGGTTGATTTGAAGATATATGAGAATTCCGGGTGGGTCACAACTCGTGCTGGATTTTGTTTTTCTTGCATATCTCCCACCGTCTTCCCCTGTGCATGTGTCATACGTCGAGGAACAAGTGAGTCTGTGGGTCGCGTTGATCTTAACTTGTTGTCTCTCCCTTTCGGCTTTCTCCCATGTCATCTAAAGTGCCGTGGTCCAGCTAAATTTGTCGGTGTCGTTATACCATGGTGATTTCAAAGGACCCGACTCTCTGCTTGACAATTAGCGTGCCACTGTTTAGTGACATTTCTGGCTAGCTATTTCTTTTCACCTTAAAATGCTTTTATTCCTTGAAATGAACTCCTCCTATCGGGGCTTGCTGAAATGAAAGAATCTCCAAATGACATGACATAACACCCTTGGATTTAAGTTTAATCACTGCTACTTTCAAATTCCATGCTGTAATACTGACGTCGTCGTCTGTACTGTAAAAGTCGAGATTTAAAGGGAATCTAGAAAGGAATTGGAAGACATCTTGGTTGTTGGGCAGTGTTTATTTCGCGGTAGTATTGTTTTTTTTTAATAATATGTAAATTAATTTTTTAATATATTTTTTATTGTTATGATAGAATGAGGTTAAAAATAAAGTTTAAAAAATAAAAAATATATTATTTTAATATAGATTTTAAAAAATATTTTTAACTATTTACTACATTTCGTAGCTTAGCTTATGAAGAGAGGAGAATTTCTGAATTATGGCTAGATTTTCAAACTAGTTTACAAGCGGGGTTGAAATAATTAAGATAGTAAAATTACTAAAAATAGTACATTTTGATTATACAACAACATAAAAAATACAAGTCACTCGGCAAGAATTGAGCAAGAAATAAAATAATAATGGCAATAAAATCAAGCCATAAAAATTATCAAGAATGGTAAAATTAAAAACATGAGCCTATAAATTTTAAGGAATATAGTATAATTTATCATGTTTTGAGTTTGTTTTTTATAAATTATTAATTTGAGTATCATGAATTTTAAAATTATTAAAAATTTATTTAATCATTAATTTTAGAATTTTAAAGAATTACTCGATATATATATAATTTAGTTTTAATATTCATGATTAAAATGAAAAAAAAAATTATAAATAAAAAAATTAAATGGCGAGATTTACCGTATGTCTGATAATGGGATTGTAGCGAGATTTATAATATGTTTGATAATGTGGTTGTAATTGTTTTTAAAAATACTGTTTACTTGTAAATATATTAAAATAATATTTTTTATTTTTAAAAATTATTTTTAATAACAATATATCAAAATAATCTAAAAATATTTAAAATATATTAATTTAAAATATAAAATATTTTTTAAAAAAAATATTTTGAAAATATAAAATCAAATAGGCAATCGAATATACCTCTAGCAAGCGTAGCTGGCTGGTTTCTCACAACGAGCGTCCCGGAGCTTAAACCGGGGGTCATTTGAATACTAGTAAACAAAGCAATGATCAAGATAGTGAAAGGTCAGCAAAGGGTCCCAAACCAAACCTGAATCACTGTCTCTGCCATCCTTGAGCTGATCTACCCTGTCAAGATAGTCAAACGCCATCAATTTTATTCCTGACAGCTCAGCTCCTCTAGAATCTGATGACGTGTCAAAAATCATCAACATTTTCTTGATTTTTCCATTTTATCCTCTGAGGAAGTGATATAATAAAATATGTATGTATGTACGTACGTATTTGTCTATTAATTGTCTAGTCACCTTTGAATCCCACTTGCAATACACACATACATACATAAAGCTGCGGACAGGGATTGGATTAGGTGTGAGAGGGAGCAACCTAAAATTAATGAAAGCTCTCTCTATTCAATACGTCATTAATGAAGAAGCAATCAAAACCATGTTTTAAATGAATTTCTATTTAAATAATTAGACTTGGAACCATATGTAGATACTTTTTTATTAATTCCAGAAAATAAAAGAAAAGGCATGAAATACTCTATTATTTTAGTTCTAATTCTAAAGAAAACTAAAATTCTAAAGCAATTAGAACACTAATACTAATACTGGATCATTGGCCCACTGTCCTACAAATCAGATTATTCTTTGAACTTTAAAAAAAATTAATAATTAATAATATATTTTCTAGTAAAAAAATTAAAATTACGTGAGAA
>NW_011502663.1:14150-17782 GCF_000495115.2 Populus euphratica
AAATCTTAAAAAATAACAAAGCAAAATTCTAAAAAAATTAAATATTAAAGCATGAAATTGAAAAAGATTTAAGAAAAACACAAAAACAACTCAAGTCAACTGGATTAACCTATCAAATCCACAGCTTGAATTATAAGACCGGAATGACTTCATATGAAGCAAACTAAAACAAGTTAAAAGCTTAATCAACCAAATATTATTGGATGAAGTCAGAAAAAAATCTAATAAAAAAAATAGAACATAAAAACTTAAGCTAATTAAGTTAACCTGCCAAACACATTTATATAGCTAAATTAACCTATAATTATGGTCACGAGACTAGGATTAATTCATAAAAAAATTACAAAGCCCCACTTACAACATATCTAATATTTAAAATTGAAATTGATAAATAAAAACTAAATTTATAAGACCGATAAATAATTTAATAGAAAAAAATAAAACACACAACCACATCTAATATTAAATAAAATTACATAAAAAAATAAACTAAGTTGTCGAACAATAATAATACCTAACTTAGAGATTAACTCAACCCAAAATCCATGTTAGAGGTGGAGAAGATCTAGCCTAGTTAACATAGGGTTTTCTTTAAAAGAAAAATGATGACGTTTAGATTAAAATATTACTTACTTGTCCCAACCAAATCCTGGGTTGTCAAGCCACTGAGGTTAACTAGCCGGACTAAACCAAGTCTAATAATTAAGATAAAAAGTGCCTAAGAAATATTTTTATTTTCTTCACACTGGCTCATTTTTTTTACCACGGCATAACTGAAATAAAAAGAAAAAGGAAAACTTATGACACCACGTGAAAAGCAAAAATGGGATTGATTGCTGTGAAACGTAATTAAGAATCATGCTGTACATCTCTATCCTCCTAAGAACTTTCAATTCGGACGGAAAGGTTATTATAGACTTTTACTTAAAAAATGGCAAAGAGTGTCCGAATTGAATTGTCCCATTAAGGGTACGATAAAACAAACTTTTTCCCCAAAATTTACATCCTCTTGTCTCACGTGCTACTCGCATGAAAACTATGGACTCGTTCCTCACTCACCACCCAATAGCCGTACAACCAGTGTCAAGACTCGGACAGCGACACCCTTCGAGCACAATAAGGTTGACAACAATCTGTTGCCTCAGTTTTTTGCATTCTACAGCACGTTGCTTTCCGAATACAACACTTAAAAATCTCGTGCTGAGACCAAAACGATTAATTCAATAGCAAATCAATGCACGCTTTGTTTTTCTGTCTTTGAAGATAATTAGTCAACCAACTTCTTCTAATCCTTTATAACAAACAATCTTGGTCTAACGGCCTGTTCTCTCTTACAGGAAAACATTTTTCCTGTTTCAATGTAAAACATATATTGGAAATTAAATAAAAAAAAACATTTTTCAATTAACTCTTTAATAGAGTTAATATTTTTAACCAATGAGCAATGATAAGTATTTTTTTTCAATTAACTCTTGAACAAAGTTAATATTTTTATACTATTAATTCATAATATAAATCAACCACTTCAACAATCATAGTCAGCACTATCATCACCGTCTTATTATTATATAATCTTTATTTTATTATTATCTCACCATGATTCTCTAATATCATTATTAAAGTGGCTATCTCATTCATCATCATAATCATTTTTAAATTATTATTGTAATTATCATCACTTCATTATTATTTTTATTATTATTTTAATATTAAAACTACTACAACAATATTATCGATAATAATTTTTATTATCATTATCATTATTATTGTTATATTAACCTTTTATAATCATAATTCAATATGATTATCACCATTATTATAAAATCATTATCGTAACAATTACTATTTTCACAAACATCACTTTTATCATTAATTTAATTTTGTATTACCATGATTCAAAAAATAAAAATACAAATTAATTTATTATACAAAAAAATATTTTTTTTTCGCATAAATATGTTTTGACAATCCCAATGAATCCTTAACACCACCACCACCACCCCCGGCAGTCATTTTCTTCCCCCGGGGGGATGAAGCTTTTCATGCTTCCGTTTCACCTTATCTCCAGGTTGTTATAAATGTAGGCAGCATGAATCAATCAAACCACTGGGCTGAAATAATGAAGCTTCAAGAAACCGCGATCTGACATGGCCAACAGGTGAACCATGCAGAAAATTAATAATGTATTTGTGAAAATTCCATGCCCTTAGCTTGAAAGGGGATGATGCCTGGGAAAATAAAATAAAAGAAGGCCTTGCTTTTCAGAGTTAGTATGGCTTCACACATGACCTTCCTTGTCTGGCTAGCCAGGAATTTCAACGAGAATGGCAGTAGCAAATAGCCTCCCATGTTGAACTTATACCGTATATAAAATTTACCTCATGTACCAACATGGTCATGTGCATAAATGAGATCACAATAATATTGATATCAACCCAAAAAGATACACGCTCATAAAGAATCATGTAACACGCTGAAAAATGGGAGAATAATTTACTTTATTTTTGCATCTACCACCAGTTAACCTTAGTGATGTGACTTGATTTTTTTTTTATTTACTTTTCCTTGATTTTTCAAAAAAAAAAGTGCATCATGCGTAGCCGTTAGCGATGTAATTTTTGTAGCAGCAAGAAATATTTTTATTACAAGTAACGGATATAATAGACAAATGGAAGATCAAAGACATTAATAACATTAAGAAAAATGAAAATTGTATATTAAACCAAGAAGTTAAGAGGTTTCAACCAAATCCTTATTTAATTTGAATTTAAAATTAAATCAGATTAAAATTGATACAATGTAAATTTATTAAAATCCAATTTGATATTAACAAAAAAAATAAATTCCTCGACTTCATTATTGTAAGTTTTCTTTTTATATCTATGTAATGAGATAATTATATATTTTATAAACTCCAAATAATTTAAATTAATTCCTAGACCTACAAGCTAGATGGTGAGTTTGAATGGATTTAATAATTTAATTTTTTGAATTCTTTTTGTAATTATACAACAATAAAAATTGACAAGCAAAGAATATTTATGGAACAAAACTTTTTTTAAAAAAAAACTAGAAGAGCCCCTCTAATGTTACAAAAACCATGCCATAAACTTTCTAAAGAAAACAAAAGATTGAATGGTATTCAATCAAATAATACAAAAAAAAAAGTGGCAATCAAATAAAATTATAAAAAATATTATAAAAAGTTTTATAAAATAAAAGTGCTTACTAATATAATAATAAAAAAACTATGATCTTACCAGAAATATTTTTCAAATTAATGGATCAAAATGCAAAATATTAAAAATAAAGAAAAAAAATAAACCATGCAATCACATGAGCTTGACATGTGCATCACCTCAATATTTTTCATATATTAAAAAGTGAATGACATGTTATTTATCTTTTAATTTTTTTAAAAAGACAAATATATACAATGCAAAATCTACAAATTAATCAAGAAATTCAACAATAAAAAAAGTTCAAAAATATCCTAAGAACCTTGATAAACTTATTTATGACTTCAAATAACCTTAATATCAATCTAAAAATCCAAAATTAATCTAAATTCAAAAAAATTCTCAATGCTAAGATCTACACTCTCAAGCGATGGAAATGGTAAAAACACATCA
>NW_011502658.1:0-12240 GCF_000495115.2 Populus euphratica
GCATAGCTAAGCCTTTGACGCAACAATGTAGTATGATCAGCATGAAGAGGAACCCCAATAGCACTCGCTACACAACTCAACCCCTTAATAGTCCAATACTCGAGAGGAACATTATACAGCCTAACCCATACAGGAACTCTGACCAAATCATCTTTCAGAAATTGCATGTTCGGTTGCCAATGCTTAAGCACCAAAGGTCTGTTTGCCATATGCCATGGGGCTCTTTCCAGCACATTAGTGGCGTGATCAACAGAATCAAAAGTGAATAGGAAGAAACCATTATCCGAAGATAAAACTTCTGATAGACCGTAGGAGCCCCAGATTCTTTTGGCAATAGAATTAACAACGGGATATGATAATTTCTGACCCACAAAATGACCAACTAGGGTGGATTTCCAGAGTTGGCAGCCATCCTCAAACACATCAAGTGGAGGAGCTACTGTCACACCACCATCAGTCATAACAGGGGGAGCAAAATGTAGATTACGGACTGGAGAAATACTAAGGGTCTTGCTACCCTCATTGTTATTAACATCAGAACCCTTCAAAGCATTTAAAAAATTCAATCTGGGGCTAAGGTTTAGCTGGTCTTGTTCCTGAGACCCTACCTTCAACTCATCAACTTTAGAGCCCAACACATGATTCATTTCTGAAACAACATTAGCAGCATGGGAATTAGAGTGTTTCTTCTCTATGGTAGCTTCAGAATCAGCTTGATTAACACTAGTAAACTGAGAAATCCTCATCCCATGGCTCTTCAACATATCTTGTAGCTCTAACCTTAATATATGTCCAGACTTCACTTCATTGTGTTGTTCAATGTTAGAGTTAACCATTGGACCAGAATCCACAGCAGAACATAAGGACATTATGACAGCATACAAATACTAGAGATACCAAATTCTAAGAAGAGAAACTGAGTCTAAGAAGTAATCTGAGCTCAGAAGCAACAACAAGCTAATCTAGAAACAACAAGATTCAGTTTTGTTCATGAAGGAAGAAGAGAATTACAGAATTATGAGGCCAATATCTTTGAGATCATTGATTGGAATGATGATCCGTTCGGTCAAGCTGTAGTGCATGTTCTGACGAACAACATACTAAAACATGGTGACGATCCAACGGTGAACAAAGGAGATCAAGCTTGAACAAAACCCAATTCACTCTGCTGCAGCTAAAAATGCAGAACAGTTGAAATATTGCGAGATCAATATCTCCCACCTCGTTGAGTGGAATGAAGATCCATTCGGTCAATATTTCGAGAAGGTTGGAGCGAACAACATAGTCAGAAATGAGGACGATCCAACGGTGGACAGAGTAGATCTAACTCCGACAGTTTGATCTCTAATCTCTCTCTCTCCCAATGCTTTTAGGAACTCCATGCAAACGAACAATCTCTTGAAAGAACAAATCAGCTACATGTACAGCATCATCAGTTTTGTTACAAGGAATGAAATGGGACATTTTGGAGAATCGATCAACCACAACCATTATTGAACCCTTTCCACGCTGTGTTCTCGGGAACCCCAGTACAAAGTCCATGCTAACATCCATCCACGGTTGCTCTGGAATAGGCAACGACATATACAGCCCATATGCATTCTCTTTACCCTTAGCTTTCTTGCAAATAGCACATCTCTCAATCACCTTGTGCACATCCCGTAACATGCTAGGCCAAAAGAAATGTTCTTTCAGCAACCCATGAGTCTTCTTCTCCCCAAAATGACCACTAAGACCACCACCATGAGCCTCTCGCACAAGCAACTCCCGTAATGAACCTGAAGGAATACACATTCTGCCCATTTTGAACAAGTAACCTTCATGCATAAAGAACCCATCACAAGCTCCCTTTGCACATTCGGTAACCACATTAGCAAAGTAGGAATCATTAGCGTACTGATCCTTCACCTGTTCAAAACCCATCAGCCTGGCATTCAACATAGAGATCAGTGCATACCTCCTAGAAAGAGCATCAGCAACCACATTAACTTGCCCTTTCTTGTACTTTATGACATAAGGAAATGACTCCATAAACTCCACCCATTTAGCATGTCTTCGATTCAGCTTGCTTTGCCCCTTAAGATACTTCAAGGATTCATGATCAGTATGAATAACGAATTCTTTTGGCAACAAGTAGTGCTGCCATACCTCCAGAGCTCGAATCAAAGCATAGAACTCCTTGTCATAAATAGAGTAGTTCAAACGTGCTCCATTTAACTTTTCACTGAAGAATGCAATCGGCCTCTTTTCTTGCATCAAAACAGCCCCAATTCCAACTCCGGAAGCATCACACTCTATTTCAAATGTTTTAGCAAAGTCTGGAAGTGCTAAAACTGGAGCAGTACACAACTTTTCTTTAATTAGCTCAAAAGCTTTCTGAGCATCTGCACTCCATCTAAACTCGTTTCCTTTTTTCAAGCATTCTGTCATAGGAGCAACAATAGAGCTGAAATCTTTCACAAATCGCCTGTAGAAAGAAGCTAAACCATGAAAACTCCTCACATCAGCGATACTAGCAGGTTTTGGCCAGTTCCGAATTGCCTCAATTTTCTCCTCATCAACCTTAACTCCCTTGCTAGAGATAATATATCCAAGAAACACGACATTTTCATTACAGAAGTAACACTTTGTGAGTTTCCCATACAACTTAGAATCTCGCAAAGTTTCAAACACAACTCTAAGATGCTTCACATGATCATCAAAGGTCTTGCTATACACTAGGATATCGTCAAAATATACTACAACAATCAGCCCAATATACTTCCTCAAAACATGATTCATAAGCCTCATAAATGTACTAGGCGCATTAGATAACCCAAACGGCATTACCATCCATTCATATAACCCCTGCTTAGTTTTAAATGCTGTTTTCCATTCATCTCCCTCTTTCATTCTAATTTGGTGATAACCACTCATCAAATCGACTTTAGAAAACAATGCAGCACCATGCAACTCATCAAGCAAATCATCAAGTCTGGGTATAGAAAATCGATACTTAACTGTTATTTTGTTGATAGCACGGCTGTCCATACACATCCTCATGGTACCATCTTTCTTTGGTACAAGCAAAGTAGGTACGAAACATGGACTAAGTGATTCTCGAACATAGCCCTTCTTTACAAGCTCACCAACCTGCCTTTGAATCTCGTTTGCTTCCGCTGGATTACATCTGTATGCTGGTCTATTAGGAAGTGAAGCTCCCGGCACCAAATCAATTTGATACTCAATTCCACGAATAGGCGGTAACCCTTTAGGTAATTCATCTGGAAACACCTTTAAATTCTTCTAGCAATTCCTTAATCTGTGTTGGTAAGTCCAGTCCTTCTACTTGTAGCAATTGCTTTGCCAGATCATGAAAACAACCCCCGTCGAAGCTAATGCCTGTTTGATATTGCCATTTTTGGCTAACAACAGCCCCTTACGTGATTGCACCTTCTTTTGTTGGCTTCGTAACTGATCCTCTCTAACCTGTTGAGAACTCAATGGTAACAAGTTCACCTTCTTTCCATTCAGCATGAAAGAATAAGTGTTCTTTCATCCATTGTAGGTCACATCCTTATCAAACTGCCATGGACGACCCAGTAACAAATGGCTAGCTGACATCGGCGCAACGTCACACAAAACCTCGTCATGATAGGTTTTAATGGAAAAGGCACAAGAACTTGCTTTGTCACCCGAATCTCCCCATTCTCATCCAGCCATCGCAAACTATACGGTTTGGGATGTGGAATGGTAGTTAAGCCCAATTTCTTCACCAAGGTAGCCATCTGTTGTTTTACGTTTCTGTTCTCATTGTAAATCTGGGGTATGCCCCTTATAATCTTTGTATCGTTTTCCTTTAATATATACGTCAACTTACCAAAAAAAAAAAAAAAGGTAGTTGACGCAACATTAGTGCAACTTCCATTATCAATGATCATCCCACACACCTTATCTCGAATCTGACATCGAGTATGAAAGATGTTCTCACGTTGCTCAGCACTAACATCAACTTGTGCATTTAGAACCCGTTGCACAACCAACAAATCTCCCTTCACTGGTTCGAAATCCTCTTCCTGTTCCATTTGTGCCTCATCTTCATCTTCAATTTCAGCCTCATCTCCACTGATCAGCTCTCCATGATCCCCATGCAATATCATTACCCTTTTATTTGGACATTCTGAAGCAATGTGCCCATGTCCTAAGCACTTGAAGCACTTGATGTCTCGTGACCTCCTTGGATGTGGAGGTTCTGTCACCTTCTCCTTTCCCTTTAAAGAATCAGAACTGGTATTCCCCTTGCTGACCTCCACCTTCTCATCTCGTTTAGGTGTGCTCCATGTTCGAGTAGGCGTAGATCTGTCCCTTGTCGTACTTGACGTAGTTACACTAGTTCGGACACCTCCTCGTTTCTGCTGCCTCTCTACACGTCTTGCAAGCTTTATAACATCCTCAAGGAAGATGTACGGTTGCAATTCAACCACATTAGCTATATCCTTCCTCAACCCTCCAAGAAATCTAGCTATTGTTTGTTCTTGGGGTTCCATCAATTCACATCGAATCTGTAGCAACTCAAACTCTTTCACATACTCTTCCACGCTTAAAGATCCTTGTCGCAAAGTCTGAAGTCTGATGTATAGCTCTTGTTTATAGTAATCAGGAACAAATCTTTTCTTCATCACTCTTTTCATAGTTGCCCACGTTCTAATCTCCTCTTCTCCATCCCTTCTCCTCTGAATCTTTAAGTTTTCCCACCATAAAAGAGCATAATCTGTAAACTCAAGTGCTGCCACCTTGCACTTCCTTTCTTTAGAATATTCATACCATTCGAACACCTTTTCAACCTTCTGAATCCATTCCAAGTATTCCTCAAGTGAACTACTTCCTCGAAACGGTGGAATCTTAAGTTTGAGACCACTAGGAGGATTATTATTCTGTCTTCTTGGTCTGCCCCTGTCGTCGGCCTCATCATCCCCATTTGGATCTCCATCAGCTTCTACAAAATCATTTCGTGGCACCCTAAGTGCTTGCCTCTGCTGGGGTTGCAAATTATTTCTTTGCATCATTTGCATAAGGGTATGCTAGTTGTTCACGAATTCCAGTCATTTCATCCCGAATCTCAGCATGAGATTGTTGTAAGCCCATAACCTGTGCCTGTTCTAAACTTAACCCTCTTGGCAAATCTTCTTTATCTCCAGCCATAATTAAGTTTATCAATTGCAATTCCAGCAAGCCTTTCTTCTGTTTCTAGCTCTTGCCTTAGATCGCAACTGATGCTCTGATACCAGATGTTGTGCCGTGAATGATTCAAAAATCGGCAACAATGAATCTGACGAAAATGGATGAAGGATTGGTCTGGTTGTATTGTCTTTCTTTTGGTGTTTAGGCTAGATTATAGTATTTTTTAAGGTAAATAAAATGGAGGATAAACTAGAGTGATACTTTGATAAGTCGATCTGGACGCCACAAAGATCAATCTAGGATTTTGACGCCACACTCTTTGTGATTGAAGAGTGATAAGTCTGGTAGGGTTCTTCACAAATCAATTTGGAAGAATAACTCTTAATTCTCAGAATTAAGTTCAAATATTGGCCAAAAGTTGTTTATTACATATTCTGATGCCATATTTATAATGGAACATCCCTCCACACTTAGGAAAATTCAACATGACAGAAATCAAGCCCAAAACTTGGACTTTGACAAAGTAACCAGACAAATTACACTAGCACACATTTTCTGACTTTAATTGAAACATAAACAGACCGAATTTAAAATGGCTATAACTTCTTGCACAAAAGTCCAATGCAATCATGGTTGGACAATCTGGAAAGATCACGTTCTGAACTTGAAATCCACCTAGATTAGTCTTGTTTTCACATGCAATGGATGACTTCAAATTCGGGTTCAAATTTATCTACTGTTCTGACGTAAACAACATCAATTTCTTAACTTATTTGCATTATCAACCCAAATTCAAGTAGTCCAGCATCAAAAGAACCATTAAGGGCTCTTCCCATCTTTAAGCTCCAATTGTAGGCAAATAAGCACCCTTGAACCAATTTGAAACTGATTGCCAAATTTTAACTCCGACGCAGCTTCAATCATTCCAATCTGACTCGTCAAGGTCCTTTGTAGTTGTTTCGCTCTTGCTCTTGTCATTGGACCATCTGAATCCTCTTGCATATTTGATTTACCTTTACGAGATGGATTATCATTCCCATGATGCACATCATAAGAGGCACTCCCAAATATTTCATAGGGAGCAACCCCTCTGCAAACCCAAGAATACGAATAATTTCTTCCCTCTTAGCATTTAACGCACCGCTTAAGAAGATGTCACTTTTATTTGGATTTGGATACAGACCTGATAGATCTTGAAACTTTATGAGCATAGTTTTGAACATACGAATTGAGTTTACATCTCCTTTGCTAAAAATCATCAAGTCGTCAGCCAAACAAAGATGAGAAATGTTGTCCTTCTTGCATCTCCAGTGGAACTTGAAGTTTTGGTTGGCACTCATCTTGGAGAATAGCCCCGAAAGGATTTCCATACATAGGATAAAAAAATATGAAGAAAGTGGATCCCCTTGTCTCAGCCCTCTCCCCCCTGGAAAACAACCTGCAAGCTCACCATTGACGTTGATAGAGAATTGACATGATGTAACACAAACCATGATCCAATCAATGACTGTTCTAGGGAATCCCATTTTTCTTAACGTAGCGTCAACGAAATCCCACTGAACCGAGTCATAAACCTTCATCAGATCTACTTTCCCAGCACAACGGGCAGGTCCCGTAGATTTATGATAGCCTTTCATTAGTTCTTAAGACAAAAGAATGTTGTCGCTGATTCTCCGTCCAGAGATAAAAGCAGTCTAATACGGACCTACTAAGGATGGCAAAACAGCTTTGATTCTCCCAGCTAGAATCTTAGCGATGTATTTGTACACGGTATTGCAGCAAGATATAGGATGAAAATCTGTCAACCTCGTAGGATTGGCAACTTTAGGAATAAGGGAAATGGATGTAGCATTCATTTCTTTAAGCATTCTCCGACTCTGAAAGAAGGAGCTAACAGCGTTGATTACATCTTCCCCAACTATGTGCCACATTCTTTTGAAGAAACCTGCATTAAATCCATCCGGACCAGGGGCTTTGTTGTTCTTCAAACTAAAAATCCGAAAATACCATCCTAAATAAGCTAGAATCAGATTTGTCACCCTTAAGAAGTCCTAAACAAATTGGAAAAATCTGATTTGAAAAATTTGTGTTGCTGCCTCCTTTGATGTCCTTGATTAGCTTGGAATTCCTTGTTTAACTTGGACAAATAAGAAAACAAATTTCCTCCTTTGTTGCTGATTTAATTACTTTCCTTCCTAAGTGGGGAAAAACATTAAATAGTCCTCCCCTCTTTAGGAATAAGATATAGCCAACTTCCTTACTTAATTAGAAGAATAAATTGTTGACTCGTTATCCTTGTAGTATTAGGAAAAAAAAACAAGCCTAACAAGGCTGGTATTGGGCCGGACACATCAACCCCTTGTTCCACAAGAATTGGGCTCTTCTTGGACCTGAACTAGATGAATTAAAGGTTGTCCTTCATGCTCCTTAAATGTACCAAGCCCCTCTAGGTCCCTTTTTGTTCCATATGTTCTGAACAAGCTCATTCAATGCTTCTTTAAGTTTCTTAGTCGCAGCTCTTGTGATTGGCCCAATTGGCACCTCCAATGGGATGTTGGCATGATTACGCTTAGTGTTCGGCTGATCCGCATCAATTTCCTTTCATTTACCTAGTTAACTTTTATCTTGTTTATGTTCTTATTTTGTTTATTTATTTTTCTTTCTTTCATTATGTTTAGTTAAGTTTATTATGTCAAGGTGAAAAGGTTACACTAATGCTGTAAGAATAAGTATAGTGTAAACTCAAGATGGACTTTAATGTTTGATACTAACATGTTTTGTATAATTTATACAATTAATCTCCTTGTGATTCGACCCCGGTCTTGCCGGGTTATTTATTACTTTGCCACTCTTGCACATGGGAGAAGACATCAATTTTTTAGTTATGTCAGTTACCACGATAGATTAAGGAATTGCTTGAAGAATTTAAAGATGTGTTTCTAGATGAATAACCTAAAGGGTTACCGCCTATTCGTGGAAGTGATCATCAAATTGATTTGGTGCCGGGAGCTTCCCTTCCTAATTTTCCGGCATATAGATGTAATCTAGAGGAAGCAAAAAAGATTCAAAGGCAGGTTGGTGAGCTCTTAGAGAAGCGCTATATGCGAGAATCACTTAGTCCATGTTTTGTACCTACTTTGCTTGTATCGAAGAAAGATGGTACGAGGATATGTATAGAGAGTCGCGTTATCAACAAAATAATAGTTAAGTATCGATTTTCTATGCCCATACTTGATGATTTGCTTGATGAGTTGCATAGTGCTGCATTGTTTTTTAAAGTCGATTTGATGAATGGTTATCACCAAATTAGAATGAAAGAGGGAGATGAATGGTAAACAGCATTTAAAACTAAACAGGGGTTATATGAATGGATGGTAATGCCGTTTGGGTTATCTAATGCGCCTAGTACATTTATGAGGCTTATTGATATGATCCAAGTAAGGTCAAATTTGGATTTTGATGTAAAATGTGCAACTATCCAGTTTTATGGCAACAGTCATAATTCTCAATCCGACTGTTAGATCGAGCTGAAATTTTATGTGGAGTCTCCTGACATATTGTATTACCTTGGGTTAAAATTCAGGTCAATCGGAGTTCGGGAAGGCATCTCAATACTGGTCAACAGAGGCTGTATGAATTTTGTTATTTACTTCCTTTTGACTTGTGGACTTCCTATTTGGCTAGGATTCTTTTTCTAAAGGGATGTGGCAGCTTATTTTGGAAATATATTAATTCTACAAGGATGTTTAATGGGCTGCAACATAGTTTCCAAGTGTGGCAAGGATTCATAATTATTTCAGAATCCTCTTCTTACAAGGATTCCTTATTCATCTAAGCTACAAAAGGAAAGAAGACTTTAGAATACATTCTACCTTCAGATCAGATTTCCTAGTCTATTTGGGACTTCTTAATGGTGACAAATCTGATTCTAACATATTTAGGATAGTAATTTTTGGATTTTTATATTTTTATTATTTTCTTCTTAGTCTTTGGGTTATTATTACTTATTTGGGTCAATTGTAAGTGGGCTATATATAAGTCCATCTAAGGGGGTTCCATTAGGGTTTCTTTAAGTCTAGAATCACTATAAATAGAGGCATAACCAAACATGTAAGGAAAGACCATTCAGATTAATAAAACTTCTTGTTTGCCGCACTTTGTGTGTGTATGTTGGTGAGATAATCTCCCTTCCATGGTTCTCTAATGAACTACAAAACAACTTATCGAAGAACAACTGTCTTCGTGGCGTCATCCTTATACTTCGCGTTCGCGAATCAATATTCGTTGGGTGGGGGTTTTCCGTTTTCAATAGTGCTGGTGCCTAGGTACAAGTTATCTTTGTGTCACACTCCTATCAAACCTGATTTACTTAGCTTTTCGGGAATTCGTGTCTTTGTATGTGGGTTGCATGACTATATGATCACGAGGTTCGTATCACTTATGAATCATGTTCTGAGGAAATATATTGGGCTGTTTGATGTAGTATATTTTGACGATATCCTAGTGTATAGCAAGACCTTTGATGATCATGTGAAGCATCTTAGAGTTGTGTTTGAAACTTTGCGAGATTCAAAGTTGTATGGGAAACTCATAAAGTGTTACTTCTATAAAGAAAGTGTTGTATTTCTTGTATATATTATCTCTAATTAGGGAGTTAAGGTTGATGAGGAGAAAAGTGACGCAATTCAGGACTGGCCAAAACCTACTAGTATTGTTGATGTGAGGAGTTTTCATAGTTTTAGCTTCTTTTTACAAGCGATTTGTGAAAGACTTCAGCTCTATTATTGCTCCTATGACAAAATGCTTGAAAAAAGGGAACAAGTTTAGTTATAGTGAAGATGCGCAAAAAGCTTTTGAGCTAATTAAGGAAACGTTGTGTACTGCTCCAGTTTTAGCACTTCCAAACTTTGCGAAAACATTCAAAATAGAGTGTGATGCTTTCGAAGTTGGGATTGGGGCTGTTTTGATGCAAGAAAAGAGGCCGACTGCATTCTTCAGTGAAAAGTTAAATGGAGAACGTTTGAAGTACTCTATTTACGACAAAGAGTTCTATGCTTTGATTCGAGCTCTAGAGGTATGGCAGCACTACTTTGTTGCCTAAAGAATTTGTTATACATACTGATCATGAATCCTTGAAGTATCTTAAAGGGCAAAACAAGCTGAATCAAAGACATGCTAAATGGGTGGAGTTTATGGAGTCATTTCCTTATGTCATTTTAGTACAAGAAAGGGCAAGTTAATGTGGTTGTTGATGCTCTTTCTAGAAGGTATGCACTGATCTCTATGTTTTAATGCAAGGTTGATGGGTTTTGAACAAGTGAAGGATCATTACGCTAATGATTCCTTCTTTGCTAATGTGGTTACCGAATATGCAAAGGGAGCTTGTGATGGGTTCTTTATACATGAAGGTTACTTGTTCAAAATAGGCAGAATGTGTATTCCTTCAGGTTCATTACGGGAGTTGCTTGTGCAAAAGGCTCATGGTGGTGGTCTTAGTGGTCATTTTGGGGAGAAGAAGACTTATGAGTTGCTGAAAGAACATTGTTTTTGGCCAAGCATGTTACGGGATGTGCACAAGGTGATTGAAAGATGTGCTATTTGAAAGAAAGCTAAGGGTAAAGAATGTATATGGGATTATATGTCGTTTCCTATTCCAAAGCAACCATGGATGGATGTCAGTGTGGACTTTGTATTGGGGTTACCAAGAACACAACATGGAAAGGATTAAATAATGGTTGTGGTTGATCGATTCTCTAAAATGTCCCATTTCATTCCTTACAACAAAATTGATGATATCGTACATGTAGCTGATTTGTTCTTTCAAAAGATTGTTTGTTTGCATGGATTTCCTAAAAGCATTGTCTTTAATCATGATACAAAGTTTTTAAGCTGCTTTTGGAAGACCTTTTGGAGGAGCTTGGCATGAAGTTACTTTTCAATGCGGCATGTCATCCATAAACTGATGGACAAACTGAGGTAGTAAACCAAACTTTATCTTTTTTGTTACGAGTTGTTATACATAAGAATTTAAAGAGTTGGGATACTTGTTTACCTATTGTGGAGTTTGCATATAATCATAGTGTGCATGGGGTTACAAAATTTTCACCATTTGAGGTTATGTATGGGCTTAATCCTTGTGTTCTTATTGATCTTGTTCATATTCCAATTGACGAGAGGACATCTATGGATGAAATTAGAAAAGTAGAATATAGTTAACTTTTATCTTGTTTATGTTCTTATTTTGTTTATTTATTTTTCTTTCTTTCATTATGTTTAGTTAAGTTTATTATGTCAAGGTGAAAAGGTTACACTAATGCTGTAAGAATAAGTATAGTGTAAACTCAAGATGGACTTTAATGTTTGATACTAACATGTTTTGTATAATTTATACAATTAATCTCCTTGTGATTCGACCCCGGTCTTGCCGGGTTATTTATTACTTTGCCACTCTTGCACATGGGAGAAGACATCAATTTTTTAGTTATGTCAGTTACCACGATAGATTAAGGAATTGCTTGAAGAATTTAAAGATGTGTTTCTAGATGAATAACCTAAAGGGTTACCGCCTATTCGTGGAAGTGATCATCAAATTGATTTGGTGCCGGGAGCTTCCCTTCCTAATTTTCCGGCATATAGATGTAATCTAGAGGAAGCAAAAAAGATTCAAAGGCAGGTTGGTGAGCTCTTAGAGAAGCGCTATATGCGAGAATCACTTAGTCCATGTTTTGTACCTACTTTGCTTGTATCGAAGAAAGATGGTACGAGGATATGTATAGAGAGTCGCGTTATCAACAAAATAATAGTTAAGTATCGATTTTCTATGCCCATACTTGATGATTTGCTTGATGAGTTGCATAGTGCTGCATTGTTTTTTAAAGTCGATTTGATGAATGGTTATCACCAAATTAGAATGAAAGAGGGAGATGAATGGTAAACAGCATTTAAAACTAAACAGGGGTTATATGAATGGATGGTAATGCCGTTTGGGTTATCTAATGCGCCTAGTACATTTATGAGGCTTATTGATATGATCCAAGTAAGGTCAAATTTGGATTTTGATGTAAAATGTGCAACTATCCA
>NW_011502658.1:13801-17854 GCF_000495115.2 Populus euphratica
TCATTTTGGGGAGAAGAAGACTTATGAGTTGCTGAAAGAACATTGTTTTTGGCCAAGCATGTTACGGGATGTGCACAAGGTGATTGAAAGATGTGCTATTTGAAAGAAAGCTAAGGGTAAAGAATGTATATGGGATTATATGTCGTTTCCTATTCCAAAGCAACCATGGATGGATGTCAGTGTGGACTTTGTATTGGGGTTACCAAGAACACAACATGGAAAGGATTAAATAATGGTTGTGGTTGATCGATTCTCTAAAATGTCCCATTTCATTCCTTGCAACAAAATTGATGATATCGTACATGTAGCTGATTTGTTCTTTCAAAAGATTGTTTGTTTGCATGGATTTCCTAAAAGCATTGTCTTTAATCATGATACAAAGTTTTTAAGCTGCTTTTGGAAGACCTTTTGGAGGAGCTTGGCATGAAGTTACTTTTCAATGCGGCATGTCATCCATAAACTGATGGACAAACTGAGGTAGTAAACCGAACTTTATCTTCTTTGTTACGAGCTGTTATACATAAGAATTTGAAGAGTTGGGATACTTGTTTGCCTATTGTGGAGTTTGCATATAATCGTAGTGTGCATGGGGCTACAAAATTTTCACCATTTGAGGTCGTGTATGGCTTTAATCCTTGTGTTCCTATTGATCTTGTTCATATTCCAATTGATGAGAGGACATCAAATTAGAAAAGTAGAATTGATGAAGAAACTACATGAGTAGGTTTGATTACATATTGAGGAGAAAACAATAAAGTATGTTAAACAAGCTAACAAGGGGCGAACAATGGTTAGGTTTGAACCTGGAGATCTTGTTTGGATTCATCTTAGTAAGGGCAGATTTCTGAGATGATGCCAAAAGCTGATGGTCCATTTCAGATTATAAAACAGGTGAATGATAACGCAAATAAGGTAGGTCTTCTTGGAGATTACTTTTTTTTTTTTTTTTTTGGTAAGTTGTCTTGGAATGTTGCATCTGTCACAAACATCCCACCAGATCGCTTTAGTATAGGAGCATTCAAAGAACAAGTGGTTGTGATCTTCGTAGTTGCGGAGACAGAGTGAGCATCTATTGGGACCATGTATACCAAATCGATGAAGTCTATCTTGAGTTGTGAGTTTCTGTTGGACAGCCACCCATAGAAGAAACGAATGTCTTGGAACAGCATTCTTGAACCACACAATGTCATGCCATTCGACCATCGTATGATGAAATCTTAGTTGTTCCCAAGCTATTTTGATCGAGAATCTGTGATTTGGTGAATCCAGCCAAACAATCTCATCATTTTGCCCTATCATAGGATTAGAATTGGAAGGAATAGCTTCTACAGTGGGGTGCCATCCAATAGCGTGAGTGGTAGGAATTTTCCATTCTTCTTGGAGATTACAACGTACAGCTACTTTTAATGTGAAAGACTTGACTCCATACTTGGATGATGATGATGATTCTGATTTAAGGACATATCATTATCAACCCGGGGCTGATGATGTGCATCATGAGAATGATAATCCATTTCATAAAGCTAAATTTAATATGCAAGAGGATTCAGGTTCAAGGGTGCTTATTTGCCTACAATTGAAACTTAGAGATGGGAAGAGCCCTTAATGGTTCTTTTGATGCTGGGCTACTTGAATTTGGGTTGATAATGCAAATAAGTTAAGGAATTGATGCAGTTTACGGTCAGAACAATAGATTGATTTGAACCCGAATTTGAAGTATCCATTACATGTGAAAACAAGACTAATCTAGGTGGATTTCAAGTTCAGAACGTGATCTTTCCAGATTGTCCAACCATGATTGCATTGGACTTTTGTGCAAGAAGTTATAGCCATTTTAAATTCGGTCTGTTTATGTTTCAATTAAAGTCAGAAAATGTGTGCTAGTGTAATTTGTCTGGTTACTTTGTCAAAGTCTGGGATTGACTTCTGTCATGTTGAATTTCCCTAACTATGGCGGGATGTTCCAATTATATATGGTATTAGAATATGTAATAAAGAACTTTTGGCTAAGATTTGAAACTTAATTCAGAGAATTAAGAGTTGTTCATCCAAATTGATTTGTGAAGAACCCTACTTGACTTATCACTCTTCAATCACAAAGAGTGGCGTCGATATCCTAGATTGATCTTTGTGGCATCTAAAGCCACTTATCAAAGTATCACTCTAGTCTATTCTCCATCTTATTTACTGTAAAATCACTATAATCCAGCCTACACATCACAAGGAAGACAACCAACCAGACCCATCCTTCATCCATTTTCATTAGATTCATTGTTGCCAATTTTCAAATCATTTATGGCACATCAGCCACTCATGTTGTTTCCAAGTTGTAGTAGGATTCTTTTGTTTTCTTTGTTGTCCTCACCTCATGGCCTAAACAAGGTTGTATTAGAGTCTTCTCTTGATACTTTAATGGACCTTTCAATTCTGACTTGGTTGAAACATTCCAAACCAATGCATTCAATACCTCTTTCAATGCCTTTGTCTTGGATCGAGTCATCATACCATTTGGAATATGTAATGGTCCTTGTTGGTTCACATCAACATGCAAATTATTTCTTTGCATCATTTGCATGAGTGTTCAATTGTTCAGAATTCCAATTACTTCATCCTGAATCTCAGCATGAGATCGTTGAAAGGCCATAACTTGTGCATGTTCCAAACATACCCCTCTTGGTAAATCTTCTTTATCTCCGACCATAATTAAGTTTACCAACCTCAATTCCAACAAGCCTTTCTTATGTTTTCGGCTCCTGCATTAGATCACAACTGATGCCTTGATACTACATGATGTGCCATGAATGTTTTGAAAATCGATAACAATGAATCTGTGAAAGTTGGGTTTGGGTATGCTGTTTTTCTTTTGGTGTTTAGGTTGGATTATAATGATTTAAATATAAATAAGATTGAGGATAGACTAGAATGATACTTTTACTAGTCAATCTGGATGCCACAAAGATTAATCTAGGACTTTGACGCCACACTCTTTGTGATCAAAGAGTGATAAGTCAAGTAAGGTTCTTTACAAAATTAATTTGGAAGTACAACTCTTAATTCTCTGAATTAAACTTCAAATCTTCCCAAAGTGCCCATTACATATTTTGATACTCTATTTATAATTAGAACACCCCTCCAAAGTTAGAAAAGTTCAATATGACAGAAATCAAGCCTAAAAGACAGATTTTTGACAAAGTAAACTAAACAATTATAGCTAGCACACGTTTTTAGACACCTTTTGGAACATAATTAGACCAAATCTATGACTTTTGACCATTTAAAACATAAACAGATTAGATTTATAACTACTATAACTTTTTCCATAAAAGTCCAATGCAATCATGGTTGGACAATCTGGAAAGATCACATTCTAAACTTGAAATCCACCTAAATTACTCTTGTTTTCACATGTAGTGGATGACTTCAAATTTTGGTTCAAATTCTTCTATTATTCTGACAACAGCAATTTCTTATTTGCATTACCAATCCATATTCAAGTAATCTAACATCAAAAAAACCATTAAGGTCCTTTCCCATCTCCAAGTTTCAATTATAGGCAAATAATCACCCTTGAACCAATTTCAAACAAATTGCTAGTTTTTAACTGCGACGCAACTTCAATCATTCCAATTTGACTCGTCAAGGCCCTTTGTAGTTGTTTCACTCTCACTCTTGTCATTAGACCATTTGAATCCTCTTACATATTAGACTTAACTTTATGAGATGGATTATAATTCCCATGATGCACATTAGGATTCAACCTTAAATCATCACCTACATCAAACAAAGTAAGATCAGAAAACATTAAAGGTAGCACTAATACTATACTCACCTAACAAATCAACTTTAAAGCCGCTTAAGGATCTAAAATGCCCCATCTCCTCATGGGTGTGTAGCTTGGATTTTTATTAGGCCGAAAATCTCTCTTTACGCATATGCACCCAAGCCCAATCTCTAGGATGGAAGGCAACATTTTTGCTCCCCTTATTGGTTTTAAGTTTCGAACAAGCGGTTCTTCTTCTTATCTATTGCCGCACACTCTCATAGAGTGTATCA
>NW_011502653.1:0-17939 GCF_000495115.2 Populus euphratica
TTGAACATATTTTAATTTACCACTCTTTTTTAATTCTAGTGCCTTGATTTTCCTAGCTAAAGATGCAAACTTGGCTTGGAGGTCATGATCTTCCCTAAGGTTGTATATACCTCTACTAGATGTATGAGGTAAAGTTATACCCAGTGTTTCATAAGTGCCTGTAGTGTTCTAATTTTATGTATTTTTAGATACCAAGTCTAGGTACTCTATTACTTCATCAAGGTCATTATCGTCAAGAGTTTCATTGCATATCAATTCAACCATTTGCCTATTTTTATGTGTCAATCCTTTCATAAAAATGTGAAACCAATCTCTATGTTTCAAAACCATGATGAGGGCAAGTATTAAATAAGTCTTGATACATATCCCAATATTGGTAAAATGTTTCTCTTGGTTTTTGAGTGAAAGTGATGATTTATCTTTTAAAATAGTATGTTCTTTGAGAATGGAAAAACTTCTTCAAAAACTATGGTTGTATTTCATCCCAAGCACAAATGAATCGTGGTTTGAAATTTTATAGTCATGTTTTAGATTTATATCTTAATAAAAAGAAAAAAGCTTTAATCTAATGGTGTTTATGCTACAATTTAAATTATTGTAAGTGTTACAGATCTCCTTAAAATCCCTTAAATGTAAGTATGAATTTTCTAATTCTAAGCCATGAAAAGAAGGTAGAAGTTGAATAATGTCTAGGTTAAAATTAAAATGAGATGTATCAGGAGGGAAAACTATATATAAGGGTACACTTGTTCTTATGGGATTCATGTGGTCTCTAAGTGTTCTAACATGATTATTCTCATTATTCACATTATGAAGGATACCCAATAAAGTCTACCACTTAATATACGTGATCAAACTCTCATGTACGTATAGGAAGAGAATAAAATGGAAGAAAATAAAAAAGAAACAACAATTAGATAAAATAAAAGTGAGAAGAGAAAATAAAATAAACATTATAATTCCTATAATAATTTACCTTCCCAACAACGACGCTAAAAACATGACACAACCAAAAGATTGATGTTTTTTTTCCAAGTATAGAAATGTTGAAATAATAAATAGCCCCATAAAATTAGAGTCAAACCATAGGGAGGTTAACTGTATAATAATAATGATGATGATGATGAGGATGACAACTTTGAGATATAAGATTAATGAAAGGATTAAACAAGGATAAAATAATTGTTAAGGTTAGAGGATTCACTAATGGTATTTCAAACAAGTATAGTATAAAATCTTTTTATTACTCAACTGGAAACAACATATAAGGAAGGTTACAATCAGATTATAAATTATTAACATGATTACATTAGTTATCTTATTCGAATAATGCTAATACTTGTAACAACAAATCAATCTATTTTAACAAGTGTTCATGATTATAACTTATTTTAACAACAAATCAAATTTTTTTCTTAGCACAAGTGTGGGTTATACCATATGGTTGAGCTATGAAAGTGTCAAGTATTTGTTGTATCAAGTGTTATATAACATAAATCTAAATTAATCATTTAACAAGCAAAGTATTAAAAGTGAACAAGATAACAAATACAAAACATGTTAGTATCAAACATTAAGGTCCATATTGAGTTTATACTATACATATTCTTACAATATTAGTGTAACGTTTTCACCTTAACATGATAAACTTAGCTAAACATAATGAAAAAGAGAAACATAGATAAACAAGATAAGAATATAAATAAGATATAAGTTAACTAAGTAAAGGAAAGGAAAGGAAATGAAAAGCATAAACAAGAGATTAGTATAAGTAAAACTTAAGCATTACAACAAGAAAGAGGGAAAAAACATGATCTTGATTTGAAAATCAAGATGCCTAAATGCATGGAAAATGCCTCCTTTTATAGGCTAAAATTTAAAACTATTGATTTGATGACTAATTGTTGGGTGGGTGGCCATATCTTGACTTAGTGACAATCATTATTTTCTTGTTTGAATAAAATGTTATTGTTAATGTCAGAATTTAAACAAACTTTTCTCATGAAAGTTCTAGGAAATATTTTCAACATTTCAATAAAAAAATCAGTGCATTTGAACTTCTAGAACTCAAGATATGGGCTGAATATTGAACAGTGTCTAGGCTGCAAGACAGATTCTGACTTCTCTATTATTTCTAAGATTTGGACTTCCAAATAGCAGAATTGAGTTTTGAATTCCCATGAATGTTTTAGGCCTATGTTTTAGCTTTCTAGCCATTTAAACCAAATTGATATTTAAGATTTATAACTCTGGATATGACTCAATGACTGAACAATGTTTTAGTTTGGACTAAATTAGTATCTCTTTTCTAAGCTTCACCTTTTTTTTATCTTCTCAATTTCAGTAGTTGAACTCATTAATCAATCCTTTGATTTATGTGATAGACTTGCATTTAAGATAAATATTTATCATAAACTAAAGGTATCTTATAGTATCATACTTGTTATTATAAAACATGTTTCAGTTAAGAAGTTATTGATACTTTAAGTGCAAAATAATGATATAAATCTTGATAAAAATATATTTTTAAATACTAATCAGATATCACTTACGGAGAAAATATCAAATTTAAAACATCACATGGAGATGGAAAATGCAATCATCACATATATTTGTGCTTGTCGGATAAGGTTGAGTTCTCCTCTCAAGTTGAAGTTGATTAGTAGAGAAATAATAAGCTAAGTGACATCTCTTTTATATGTGTTATACATACGCCATCAAATTCTGTTATATAATTCAAGAGATTGAGGGAAAGAGATGACAAAAACAAAAGAATGACATAGCAACATTCTTCTCCACATCAAATCTTCAGTTCTGACCGCTCCTCAGTTAAAACAAGCCAAGGTGAATAGGAGAGCCGGTAGCACTAATCCAATCCCCTTGATAGAAAGGCTCAGCAGTCAATTTCATGGCCTCTTCATTATTAATGATATGATAGCCAGGCCACTTGATCCTTGCAGTTGTCTTTGCACCAGCTCCTTTATTGTTGTACTCTGCATAATACAGAGTTTTGAGTCCAAACTCTCCTTGCCATGGTAGCCATCCATCAGGGTGAATAAAATCACCAATTGTTGATTCCATGATAATAGTTCTTGAAAATTCTTTCCAGGGCCTTCCAAGGTAACTCCTGATCTTGGTCTTCACAGGAACCAAGTCCTTGTCTGGCTCGATGCGACAATTTTGAAGAACAATTCCTGTAGTTTCATGTCCGTCAACCCTACCCTGGGCCGTAATGAGATTTTGTTGGTTTTCCAATGGTTTCCGGACAGTAATAAGGCAGTTTTGGAAGATGGCAGCTGCATCTCCAAAGATGAAATCAACAGTGCCGGTAATGACACAGCTTCTGTAGAATTGGCGGTGTGTTTGTGCATACAAGGTATCTTGGTATCCTTCAAAACGACAGTTCAGGAATATTGCACGATCAGCTTGGACTCTGATAGCCACAGCCTGATGTTTCTCTGGACCTGCTGTGTTTCTGAATCCCATAGTTTTGCACAAAAATCCATCTCCTCACACCGCTGCAGAACGTATATTCCATGTTAAAATCCTGGACTAGGAGAAAGGAACTTGGAATGCAACTTCTAAGGCTGCAAAATTTGGTTCCAGTTTTTTATGTCATTTAGGCTGCTGATAAGAAGAATGAATCTAAGTAGTAATTTTTTTCTACTTTGATGAATTCAAATTGTATATTTAGCCAGATAATCTGGTAGCAATGCTATTCAGACATCATTCCGATGAACAAAAGATTTGCATAATGTAGTTGTTAGGGTCAGATTGTCGAAGTGATCAATATACCAAAAGTTGCAGTTCTGAAAGTTTGAACTCCGTCAGCAAAATTTTTGTTCCCTGTCACAATGGTCTTTTGTGATCCATCACCGTAGATAGTGATGTTCGCCATCTTCTTTGTTACTGTCACGGTCTCATCGTAAATTCCCTGTTTAACAAAGATAACATACCTGCATTACCATGAGAAAATATAAGCCATTTTTCACCCAAAATAAAGATGTTGGCTAAGAGCATAAAGCATTAACCGAAATGGTAGTTTAAGATATTTTTCAAAAGATGAATTATCATCAATTAACGTAATAGTTTCATATACCGATGTCGTAAAAATTGCATACCGTCCTTGATATTTTGCTGGCATGGCCGCCAATGCTTCGGAAATTGTTTTGAAGTCACCACTACCATCTTTTGCCACAGTAACATTTGGTTTTGGCTTGTCTTTACTAGCACCCTTCAATATTCTGCGATCCTCATTACTCATCCATCCAGGAAGGTCATCCTTGTTCAATGCGGGTGAATTGTCTTCCTTTGCCAGAAGCCGACGGTTAAGTGCTCCTGGAAAGGGAAAATTTTTCATGAATGAAGTTAATGATGAAACCATCGCAAGGGAATTGCTGGTGAACTCCTTGGATGCCTTAAATGTCTTTTCCATGTCAGATTTCAATTTTCCTTCAGGGAATCCATCAATGCAAGTTTGTTGGTAAGACATGACCGCACTCAGCCAATTGTTCAAGTCCGGGGCATTTTTAACAAGCTTTCCCAGATCATCACCAACATGGGCAACAGAGTCTTTCAATTCTTCTTTAGCATTCTCAACGAGTTCTAGACAATCTTCAAATGCAGCTTTCTCCCGTGGGTCGTCGAATTTGAAGGATGAGGCTTTCTTTAAAACCTTTTTTATCTCTTCGTCGGCTGCTTTGATTGCTATCTTGAGAAGATTTTTGGGTTGAGCCGAAGAAGGGTCCTTTTCCACTTCCTTCTCGAGGGTTTTTTGGCATGTCTCCTGGTAAGTGGTAGCATTACATACCGTTTTGATAACCCTGGTGACACGTGATATCGGTTTTGCGGATTCTTCAGGCTGAGGCACAGCTGATCCTCCATTGTTACCTGGGCTGCTCTTGTGACTAGAGACAAGGGCGAAAACTCCAGCACCAACTATAACAAAGAAAGCAATACCTGAAACTGCTGCAATGGCAATTTTCTTTCGAAGTTTTTGTTGCCTTTCTGATCTTCTTCTCTCGGATAGAAGATCAAAATCTTGGAAAACCATTTTGACAACAATATTTTTGAGGCAGAGATCTCTCTGCCTTAGAATTCAGCCAAGGCAGAGAGAAGAAGAGATGCGAAAGATGGAGAATGTGTTTTCTGCTATTCTTTTTCTTAATGTTGCAACAACATCGTTGGTTATGAAATTACAGATTATTGTCAAGTAAACGACAGAAGGGATCTGATCAGGAGAGTTTTAAGGTAATCTATTCGAAACTTGGTTACCTAAGGGTTTTACAAAAATAGTTGAAAGAGAATTTGTCCCTCATAACCGCAGTTCCCGCGAATTCTGCGGCCTTCAAATTTGCCAACACTGCCATATTGTATTTGCACTTCCATGCCATGTCTCTGTCTTTCTTGATTTGCAAATTGCAAGGAAATGATAATTTCAGTATCTAACATAGCATCCAATAGTTTCGCCCTTAAATATGTTGTCTCCCACTCGTGCATGGATCATGGCCTTGTTATCCTTTTATTTTATATTTTTACCTGCTATACTGGACATGCGTGTGTGTGTAAAGGGAAAAACTTACAGCAAGGAAAGATAATCCTGTGTATCCTTTCTCTCAACAATTCGTTAAGATTATATGCTAATAATAAATTAATACACAATCATATCTAAACTAGATAATAAATAAGTTATACTTGGTAATAACATTATAGTAAAGATCTTTAAGGAATTGCTTCAGTAACTTCTATAAAATTCCTCAAATTAGGTGCATACAAAGCTTATGTTATTTAATAAAACAATGATTGAAGATCGATTTCATCTTTAAGGAATCGCTAATTAACTCATTAAGAAAATTATGTCAGTGTATGTCCATAGAGGTGGTGATGGTGCTAGTAATTATATAACTAACAATTATATTAGATTATAATACATATGATCTTAGAATTCATGATTTAAATATTTAGAATAAATATCTAAAAAAAAGCCTTAAAAGAAAATATATTTGGATTTATAGTAAATCCCTTTAGAGATTGAAATATCGGGTATGAATGAATAGATGAAGAAAATCTTGTTTTTCTTTTAAACCCTTTTTAATTATTTGCGTCATCGTATTGTTATAGATAAAGAAAGGATTAATTTTCTTTCTAAAAAAATTAATCCCACCATATATCATAATTAAGTAAAAACTAAACATGACAGTTATAAACCATTTGTTTGATATAGTTTCTTTCATATAATATAATATTAGTCTTTATGTAATATAATTTGTGAATGATAATCACATAATCAGTACAACAATAATAATTTTATAAAATTAATTCATATCATCATCATTCTAATTCATGTATGTAAAAAAATATTAAAAATATTTTTTAAAAATAAATTTATAGTGTCAAATACATAATTATATGATATAATATCAACAATTGTATGTCATGTACTCATTCTTTTACATGATTGCTAAATATTTTCTCTCTTCTACGTTTCTCTCTTCTTTCGTTATTATCACCTTTGTCGGGTCTTTTATTTTTTTTGACCAAGATATAATTAACTTCAACTAGGATAGTGTCCTTACGAGGACTGCTGCCTGGATGATAGCCCCTTCTCAGAAAAAGGACAAGAAAGCAGTATTCTTGGAAATATCCTGTCGAAATATTGATGCGACAAATCGATTGAGGTGGGGTTTTTCTAAACTTTGTGCGTCAACAGACCTGCAATTAGCTTGAGACACGCTTCCCTTCATAATACATTAACAAGTTCCATAACATTGATGAATATTTTATTGAAGTAAAGTCTTGCAGCATTACCTCACAAACAGTGCCACTTCGATACAGAGTGCATTTGTAGATGAAAAACTACGGTCGCAGCCCATTACAAGAGCAAAACATGTTTACAATATTACATGCTAATTATAAAGATGAAGTGGGAGTCGAGGCTTTGCCACTGCAACAGTTGGGTACTTTCTCTGTGTTGCCAATCCAAAAACTTCATCTCGTTTCACATCTTCTGGTTTTATTCCAGGAGGCAATTCCCAAGTAAATCCGTGCAACATGTTAGCTAGGCTGACAAGAATCATCTTTGTCCCGAGGGGATAGCCAGGGCACATTCTTCTCCCAGAACCAAACGGCAACAACTCAAAGTTATGTCCTTTAATATCAATTCCTTTACCGAAGAACCTTTCTGGCCTGAAATCTTCAGGATCTTCCCACAGATCAGGGTCTCTACCCATACTCCATGTGTTAATGAAGATTCTAGTTCCTTTAGGGATGTCATAGCCACCAACTTTGCTATCTTGAAGGGCCAAATGGGGTGCAAGCATAACAGCAGATGGATGCATCCTCATCGCCTCTTTCATTATTGCTTCTATGTATGGAAGTTGAGGGATGTCTTTCTCTTCCACCCATCTTTCTCTTCCAACAACTCTGTCCAGCTCGTCGGTTACCCTTTTGAATAACTGGGGCTTTTTCAAGAGTTCTGACATTGACCAATCCCCCATTGTAGCAGCGGTATCTGTTCCTCCAGCAATCAGGTCCTAGTCATCAAAATGAAAAACAGTAAATATTTTAAGCCAATGGGGACTAAAGGGGAAGCATGTCTGAGATCCAAATGCAACAACTCTTGAACTTTGAGTAAAATAATGAAACAAAATAGCCAAGGCATCCGTCTCGCCCCTCTCCACTGACCAGAACTAGTGATTGACTACGCCTACTTTTACTCGCCTTTTCTTATTATCTTTTACTATTTTTAAATTTACAAAAATCTATAATATTGAACAAAATGAATTAACAAAAATCATTAATAATATATTTGTTCTTTCTAATGTTTTTTCCTCCAAACTCAGAAGCTTACGTACTAATAACGAGACTGAGAGAGTAATATGTATGTATCATCACAATCTATATTCTACTTTGGCTGTTCGGATGACAAAGTGAAGTCCTTTCTGTTTAGGGAAAAAAAAGGGAAATAAAGTGATCTATGAAGGAAAATGGAAAGGAAAAAATAGAAAATAGTTGAAAGAGTTAATTAAAAAAATATGAAATTACCTGTGTCAACCCCTTGATGTTGTCTCTAGTTAACTTAACTTCAAGCTCGGGGTCATCAGCAAGCTGCAAGAGCAGATCCACCATGTCTTTCGGCTGCCAGTTTTTGGTTGTTTTTCTCCTAACGTTGTGTTCATCAATGACATGGTCATGAAACTTATCAAATCTTACCTTGAGCTTTTTCATTCTCTTCACATACCCCTGCAAGTCCAAGAAATCTAGCCACGGGATCCAGTCCCCAATGTTCAACACACCATTAAGCAAGAACAACTCATCTAGCATTTCCTGAAATTCCTCAAGGGTAACTATTTCTTTTTCGGATTCTGATGCACTGAAGTACTTCTTGCCCAACACAATCCTGCTAATAATGCTAAGAGTGTAATGAGAGAGATAATCTTTAAGCTCAATAGACTTACCACAGTTGCGATATAGTCGTCTTGTAAATTCACGCATCTCCTCCACTCGCATATACTCATAGGACTCCAGTCTTTTAGCACTAAACAGCTCAGTGAGGTAAATTTTACGACCTTGGCGCCAGTAAGGTCCATAGGGTGCCCAAGCAAGATCGGAATACTCATAAGTTGTGTACTTGCCAGCAGCAGTTTGAGGTCTGCTAGCAAACATGTGATCGTAAGTCTTCAAAATTTGCTTTGCCATGTCCAGCGATGAGGTAACTATAACTGGATAGGACCCAAAATAGAGCTGCATAGTTTTTCCATACTTGAGAGACAATTGGTGAAGAGATTGGTGAGGGAGAGGACCCAGAAGGTTGAAGTTGCCAATAATTGGCCATGGTTTAGGACCTGGCGGAAGTTTCAATGGGTTAAGCCAGGATTTAAAAAATTTTGGGAGGTAAAGAAGGGCAAAAAGCCATGCTACTACGAGAACAATCAACGAGAAAGCATCCATTGGCGAGATGAAACTCGTGGTTGCAGTAGATCGCAGTGTTGCTGGAAATTTGGTGCGGATTTTGCATGGTTTTATAGACAAGTTTTGCACTTACAACTGGGAATGGGGGGTCCTTACAACTGAGACACGACAACTAATTATTTTCTAGTTCCTTTTTCTTGTTTAGCTTAAAAAATGAAAACATTTTGCTATTTAGAGTGTTTCAGACCAAGAAAAAACCCAAATTTTTAGTATGATTTACTTCTTGTTCAAGGTGTTAGAGCATCTTATACCGGTTAATTTAATTTACAAGAATATTAACTATTATTGTTTTGAGATACTCGAACTATCAAGTGTACAATCATTTTCTAAGCATGTTTAAGTAGCAATGAGAACATTTTATGATATACAATTACTTCTAACTTCTTATGATATGCATTTGCTTTTACATAATCAAGAAATTTGGAGTTCAAACTTCAGTTATTAAAAAAAAAAAACACATAAAAACTGCCGAAATTCTGCTCTACGGGACAAAATTATCATTAGATTTGAGATGAATGGGAAAAAAATTCAGCAGATAATGAGTGGATGCAAAAAGTTACAAATTCATATCATCAACTGTGCGAACTTGGGTATATTTTTATTTGTATTCTGGTAGTGATGCTTCAACATCTACTGATTTTAATCTGTACTTCGGTTTTCAGTACGGACATGCCGCTGGGAGTAGTTTCACTTTGTTCATGGAAATATATGGGAGTGTGTGTCTGTGTGTCTGTCTGTATGTATGTATCTGACACTGTCCGTCACCATTTTTGCAGTCGGATTTGATTGAAAAGGGCATACTAATCTGATTCAACAACCCCACTCGTGGCCGCACTCGCAAGAGTTTTATATGACAGAAAAACTCATCGTTTTCTTTATTTGATAATGTTTTGAATGTTTTTTAAATAATTTTTTATTTAAAAGTATATTAAAATAATAATTTTTTATATTAATTCATTAAAATAATCTAAAATTATATATAAAAAATTGATTTGAAGCTAAAACATTTTAAAAACACGATTGGATGGAACCTTAGTGTGTTTTTATTAAGAAAAATAGGTTTAAAAATATGTGTGTCATGATAAAATTATTGTGAGATAGTTTTTACTTGCAAAATAAATAAGAAGTCTTCAAGAAAGGAAAAGGTTTCCCATGAATCACAAGGGTAACCGAAGGTCGAAAAAGCACGCGCAGCGACTTGTCTCCACCAGGGAGGCTCAACAAGAAGTCAGCATCCGCCATGCTAGTAAAAAAAAATGGACACTCCTCTGCGCATCTAACCTTCAACAGCATTCAATGTTGACGGAGACATATATGATTTACCTCCTTCCAAGCCAATGCTAGAGGCTTCGAGGGAGGTAGCAAACAAGTAAATTGGATCACCATCTAATCGTATTTTGCAAGCACAAGCAAAGGAAGTAACCCCATCGAAGAAGGAACTCCAAAATCAGTGTAATTTAAGCACGTAATTCTTCCGACCCATCTTTTTCGTTGACTTTTATGCATGTTCTTACCAATTTAGTCTTCATAAGAATCTTAATAATTTTATTTGCTACTTTCTTATGTATGCCCATGTGAAATCTTACAACACTTCATAAACTTATTAGAAACTCAACTAGCAGTAAAGAAGGAAAGAATAACAGGGAGAGAGGTTCAGTCTGACATGTGTGGTTGGGTGGGTGGGCATGGAAGAAACAGATTTGCTCCAAATGTTCAATCCAATTGCATATTGGTGGAAAGTGATTTTCAATGTACCATTGAAATTAAAAGACGTAAATTCAATTATTTTTTTGTATGATTTGTTATTGAGATTTTAAAATCACAAAAAATGATAATTTGATGTTCTTTTAATTGAAAACACACATACATTAGAGGACAGCATCAAATGTACACTTCGAATATGATGATGATTCCTGTATGAATCTAATAAGATAAACACATATTCTTGGTGGGAAATATTGTCTAAATCTAAACACATTTGTACAGAATCGATCACACTTGTAAATATATAATATCTTTATAAATCGATATAGATATAACTTCTTCTTTTTTCAAGAAGACATGGACTGAAATTGCAGCTGGAGACCTGGACAAATTTCTAGTGCTGCCAGCGTAACTTCTGCTGGAACTGCATCGATTACATACGCAAATCAGGACCCTGCATGTCGACGTGAAGGATGAACCTAGCAGGCGACGACAGGAAATGTAGAGCAAGGCCTAATAACATTACAAAACTCAAATGGACTCACCAACCAACAATTTGGCTTCTAGTAGGAAATTCGTTTGATTTCTTTCATTCTTTTCCTTAAACAATAAAGGCACTTGGTATAGATTCTAGAAATTTAAAGGGCTAAAGGTGGGATTTAAAAAAAAAATAGCACAATTTGAAAAAATTATTGGTAAAAAAACATAAATATTTTTTTTTTCATGAAATAATATAGTTTGATAAACATTGTTTCTGATAATTTAACAGGTTTTGTAACCAATTGGTTAGTTATACATTATATTATTATATTCATACAAATATATATTTATTATTATACTACCACAATCTTTAGTTTACTAACGGAATTTTTTGTTAGTATTTGCACTATCATTTTGTTAGTAATTAATTTATAAACAGAATCATTAATGAAAATGCTCTTTTAATGAATCTTTTATCAGTAATTTTTTGTCTGTAAGTTCATTGGTAATAAAAAAATATTATAACCAATGGATTTACCGATAGAAAAGGCAAGTAAAAAAAATTATCTACTTCATTTCGTCGGTAATTTCTTTGGAAAAATACTGTATGTAATTCTGTCAGTAATTATTTAAAAATATATATAATTCTGTTAGTAATTATTTAAAAATATTTAAAAATATATATATGTTTTACAAAACTATAAAAATAATTATATTAATATTAATCAACACTTTATAATAGTCAAAATGCTTGGAAAAAAAGAAGAAGAAAATCAACTCAAACAAATTTGCAAAAATAATTAAAAATTTTATAAATAAATCAACTAAAAAATGATCTCCTATAGAAAACAAAAAAATCCTACAACAATATTCATACAATTACTAGAAACAAAAAAATTAAAAATAAAATAAAAAACAAATATAATGAAAAAACATGAAAAAAGGGATTTTTTTTACCTTAATGTAGTTGCAAGTGAAGCTAAAAAGAGAAAAAAACCGTTAAGTATATTAATTAAAAAAACTGAAAAAAAAAAAAAAAAGAGAAAGAGACATACCTAAGCATGAAAGAGAAGAGAAGGAATTGAGGACATACCTATGCACAGAGGAGAAGAGAAGGAGTTGAGAAAAGAAGAAAAAAGGAAATTATGTTGTGAAATTAAGGATTCTAGACTTTCTATTGAGGTGTTTTACCGATAGCTAATTAAATATTAATATTTTTAATTATCTTGTTAGTGATTTTATTTATAATATTTAATTTAAAATTTTAATTTAATAAAAAAATTTAGAAACCATCAAATATCACAACACCGATGACTTTTCAATTCGTCAATTATTCTATCTATAATATTTAATTTAAAATTTTAATTTAAGCTAATTTTTTTAGAAAACCGCCAAATAACACCGATGACTTTTCAATTCATTAGTGATTTTGTTTGTAAAGAAAACTAATTAAGAGTGCAATTGAGAATTGAATAGTTTTAGAGCTCTCTGTAAAATACTACTAGAAAATTTCATCAATGATTCCCTTTGTAATTGACATGATGAATAGTGTTCATAGTTTATTAATGATTTTATTCCATTGGTAAAAATGACACGTCATCATTTTTTTTCTTTATTTTAAATTATTTTCTACTATAATTCCCTCGATGAATATCGAGGGAATATTTTTATTGGTAAAACCATTAGAAATTTATTGATGGAAATATTCTCTAGGTATTTTCTTTTGTATTTATCGATTTTTTGATAGTATTAATAAAAGTTTAATTTATTTTTAATATTTATATAATATTAGATAATGAATCTAAAATTTGATTTAAGAATCTAAAGTAAAAATAAAGTTTATATGGCAAAAATGCTTTGCAAATAAAATTATAATATTATTATAATTATGAGAATCTTATTGCATCAAAGTATTGTTCCTAAACTACTCTTAGTCAATACTCTGTTAAATAGAATATATTTATTAAAACTATAGAGATTGATACATATTATATTATTTCATTTATGAAAGGAAGTGTTCTCATAAACTAAAGTACAAGAGATGTTGGGTTCCCGAATTCATACACTTAGTGGAAACTATGAAACAAAATTATTCAAGAGTCCCTAGGATCTTATTAGATAGATCTAGAGTTGTTTAGGGATTTATTTCATGAAGATTTGATCTTTGACTTTCAATAATTCCTTAATAGGTTGTCGTAAATCATAAGATTTTCAATTGTCCGACCTCCAACGATAATTCACATGAACTACCCATGAGAAATATTTTAAATCTCTATTTTGGAGAGAGGGATTGTTATATCTACAGTGTTAGCTCTTTATTATGTGTGTGATTTACATAGTTTTTCTGTCTAACAAATAACCACATCTCTTAAAAATAAGAGGCATGACTTACTATTTATAGAAAATCTGAAAATCATTATAAATTGGCAAAATAACAATTTTCCCCTTAATAAATATCCATATATTAATTCAAGATAAAAAGGCCATTTCCAAGTTCAAATTATAGCAATAACAAAGAAGTCCAGATCTATCCTATAGCTTGCGCACTATTTAGTGTTTGGCCCATATCGATCTATCCTATAGTTTGCGCACTATTTAGTGTTTGGCCCATATCTAGAGTTATAGAAGTCCAAATAACCTTCACTTTTTTTTTTAGAAAGTTGAGAAACTTTCCTACAACTTTCATAGTAGTTTCAATTACAACATTATTAATGACGTTTTGGATAGTCAAGAGAAGATAAGAATTGTCACTAAGTCAAGTGTTGGTCACCCACTCATTAATTAGTAATCAATTTAATAGTTTCTAATTTTAGCCTATAAAAGGAGGCATTTTCCATATATCTAGGTATCTTGGTTTCCAGATCAAGATCATACTCTTGACTTCTCTCTTTGTATCCTTTGTATTGTTTATGTTTTACTTTTATTAATATCAAGTTTATGTCTTTCATTTTCTTTCCTTAGTTAATTTTTTTCTTATTTATGTTCTTATCTTGTTAATTTAGTTTTTTTTCATTATGTTTAGCTAAGTTTATTATGTCAAAGTAAAAAGGTTACACAAATGGTGTAAGAATAAGTATAATGTAAACTCAATATGGGTTTTAATATTTGATACTAACATGTTTTCTATTTGTTATCTTGTTCACTCTTTAATACTTTGATTGTTAAATAACTAATCTAGATTTATGTTGTATAACACTTTATACAACAAATGCTTGACACTCTCATAACTCATACTGTATGGTATAACCGATACCTGAGCTATGAAAGGAACTTGATTTGTTGTTAACATAAGTTATAATCATGAATGTCTGATGAGATTTATAAGTACTAGCATTAATTGAATAAGATAATTAATGTGATTATGTTAACAATTTATAATCTGATTGGAATCTCATTTGTGTGCGATTTCCAATTGAATAATAAGAGTTTATACTATACTTATTTGACATACCATTAGTGGATCCTCTAACCTTGACATTTATTGTTATCATTGTTTAATCTTTATGTTAATCTTTCATCTCAAAGTTCTCATCAACGTTTTCCTCTTCCTCTTCTTTTTCTTTACTACTACTCCTCCTCCTCCTCCTCCTAGTCTTTACTACTACTCCTCCTCCTCCTCCTACTACTACTATTATTGTTGTTGTTGTTGTTGTTACTATTGTCGTTTATAATTTGTACAATTAACCTCCAGTTAACCTCTTTGTGGTTCGATCTCGATCTTGCCGGGTTATTTATTACTTCGACATTCCTGCACTTGGGAGAAGACATCAATCTTTTAGTCATGTCACTAAGTCATTTTAACATCTAGTTGATATGAATGGATTGAGATGATTTAAGCAACCTTCTAGATTTATCTCTATAGATTTTTATATCCAATATATAGATTGATTCTCCTAATTTTTTTATAAAGAAATTCTTAAACAACTAAAACTTTATTGATTTAAAAAAAGATATGTCATTTCTAAATATGTCATTCATATATAATATTTAGAAAAACCACATAATTCTCACTAATCTTTTGTAAATACAAGGTTTATTTATATTTTAATGAAATCAAATTTGCATAAAAAATGGATATGCCTACTCTTTAAGGTTTTCATAGTACATTTGTATATTACATTTCATGTTAGTCTTTTTCTTAAAGACTCACTTAGATCTATAGGGTTTTTATCTCTTCAACTGGATCAACCAAGTTCCAAACTTGGTTTGTACATGAAATACATAGCTTTAAGTCATTTTTTGGAATAAATATCATATATTACTTCCAAATAATTGGTAAGCTCATCAATTATGTGCAATATGTCATTCATAACTTATATAAGAGGTTTTTATCTCATTAATGCATGACATGTCCTACGAAATTTATAGAGATTTTATATTTGATTAGTAGTTAAAAGTGCATTTTTGTCATGGTTTTATATCATCATTTTGCACTTGAAGTATCAATAACTCCTTAACTAAAGCATGTTTTATAATAATATATCTAATAATATAAGATACCTTTAATTTATGGTAAATATTCATTTTAAATGCAGGCCTATCACATAAATGAAAGGATTGATTGATGACTTGAAGAACTTAAATTGCAAGGATAAAGAGATGGCCAAACTTAGAAAAGAGATGTCGGTGCAATCCAAACCGGAACACTGTTCGGTAAATGGGTCATATCTGGAGCTATATATCTCAGATTTAGGTCAAATTTATATGGATGGAAAGGTAAGACATAGGCCTACAACTTTCATATGGAGCCCAAGATCTAAAAAGGCCATTATCAAGTCCAAATTGTAGCAACAACAAAGAAGCCCGAATCTGTCTTCCAGCCCGAGCACTGTTCGGTATTTTGGCCATATCTGGAGTTCTAGAAGTCCAAATGAGCTGAAGTTTTTACACAAGAAAGCTGAGACAATTGCCTACAACTTTCATGTTTGCAACTGGCTCCAGTTTTGACGTTATCAATGACGTTTTGGGCAGACAAGAGAAGATAAGGATTGTCACCAAGTCAAAAGTTGGTCACCCACTTATCAATTAGTCATCAAATCAATAGTTCCCATTTTTGGCCTATAAAAGGAGGCATTTGCCATGCATTTAGGCATCTTGATTTCCAGATCAAGATCATGCTCTTCCTTTCTCTCTTTGTATTTTTTATGCTTTGTTTTCATTAATATTAAGTTTATGCCTTTCATTTCCTTTCCTTTACTTAGTTAACTTTTATGTTCTTATTTTGTTTATCTATTTTGCTTTCTTTCATTATGTCTAGCTAAGTTAATTATGTCAAGGTGAAAAGGTTACACTAATGGTGTAAGAATAAGTATAATGTAAACTTAATATGGACTTTAATGTTTGATACTAACATGTTTTATATTTGCTATCTTGTTCACTCTTTAATACTTTGCTTGTTAAATGACTAATCTTGATTTATGTTGTATAACACTTGGTACAACAAATGCTTGGCACTTTCATAGCCCATAATGTATGGTATAACCGACACCTGAGCTATGAAAGGAACTTGATTTGTTGTTAACATAAGTTATAATCATGAATGCTTGACGAGATTTACAAGTATTAGCATTAATTGAATAAGATGACTAATGTAATCATGTTAACAATATATAATCTGATTGGAACCTCCTTTGTGTGTGGTTTCCAATTCAATAATAAGAGTTTATACTATACTTGTTTGATATACCATTAGTGGAACCTCTAACCTTGACATTTGTTATTATCATTGTTTAATCGTTACATTAATATTCCATCTCAATTTATTGAGGTTAAGGTTAAATATATAATGTTTTAGCCTTGAGAATATATTTCATCTAGATGTAGTGTTCTAAGAGGTGTAGAGAGTCTCATTCTCTTTTAGATAATCCTTGAAATATTTGGTTAAATATTAATCACCCTGATTAGTTTGGAATTTCTTAATACTTATTTAAATATGTATTTCAAATTTATTGCACTTTGTATCAAATTTAGGCATTTTAAATTCGGCTATATACAAACCATTCATATAATTACCAAATCCATAAACATCATTATTATAAAAAGGTTCTCAAAAAAAAAAATTATATCCATTTAATACTAAATAAAATGGAAACAATACCTTAAAATACTATAACAAAATAACAATTATAAAGTTCTAGTATTGGCCTATTAGGCAAAAGAAAATAACTAGTTCTTATAGCTAATATAACAACTATTGTTTCATTATTAAGTTGTAAGTCCACTTTACCTTTAACTAGACTTATACTTTTCTATGTTCTTGAAGTAGAAGTTTTATTAAGCTTCTTTGGCTTCATGGTTGTAAGGTATTCTTTGTAAATTCCTCCTCCAATATCCTTCATTGCCATAATGATGACAAGTCATTATCTTTATTGATACCCCTAGTAGGTTTGCTTACTTTAGAGATAACATCTTTATTCTTCTTACCATTCTTCTTAGATATTCTAGAAGATTGAAATAGAAAACTTAGGTCATTTTCTTTCTTAAAGGCCTCTTTAGCAATCTTAAGCACATTAAACAATTATAGCAATGAAGTATTCAACTTGCTCATATGATAATTCATAATGAATTATGAAAAGCTTTGGGGGTAATGATTACAAGACTAAGTCATCACTTAACTCATGGTCCATGACAAAACCCAATTGACCATATTTCTTAATATAGCTAATCATTTTCAAAACATGGGTTTTCGTTAAAGAACCTCTGTTATGTTACAGTGGAACAATTCCATAGAGGTCCTGATTAGTACTTAAAAGTGCATTTTGCAAATTCCATAGAGTTTGTTTATC
>NW_011502661.1:0-4250 GCF_000495115.2 Populus euphratica
ACACATGAGCTATAAAAGGAACTTGATTTGTTGTTAACATAAGTTATATCATGAATACCTGACGAGATTTACAAGTATTAGCATTAATCGAATAAGATGACTAATGTAATCATGTTAACAATTTATAATCTAATTGGAACCTCCTTTGTGTGTGGTTTCCAATTAAATAATAAGAGTTTATACTATACTTGTTTGACATACCATTAATAGAACCTCTAACCTTGATATTTGTTATTATCATTTTTTAATCCTTACGATAATCTTTCATCTGAAAGTTCTCATCAACTTCTTCTTCTTCTTCTTTATTATTATTATTATTATTATTATTACTACTACTACTACTACTATTATTGTTGTTGTTGTTGTTGTTGTTGTTACTATTGTTGTTGTTTATAATTTGTACAATTAACCTCCTTGTGGTTCAACCCCAATCTTGCTGGGTTATTTATTACTTCGACACTCCTGCACTTGGAAGAAGACATCAATCTTTTAGTCGTGTCACCAATAAATCCAGAACTCGTGTCATGTAACTTAAAGAAGAACTTACCTTGATTCAACGAGGAAATCACTCCATTCATGCTTATCTACAGGCTGTGAAAGCCCTTACCAATGAGATTGCACTCATCGATCATCCATTCTATGATGATGATATTACCCTTTACATTGTTAATGGACTGAGTGCTGATTTAAGAGAAATTGCTACCTCGATTCGGGCACAGGAAACATCTCTGACATTTGAAGAGCTTCATGAAATTCTTGTGGGGCATGACAGCTACCAACAGTGTTAAGAATCTTCAACCCAACAGCTTGTTGCCTTAGTAAATTATTCTCACCATCACCGACAGCACAATAGCTCTTATGGTGTGTCTTATCCAAAGGGCTCTTATAAAAAAAAAAGGGCATACTCGTTCTTAAAATTATAATAAAATTCCTCAAGGCCCTTTCAAAGACAATCGAAAGCCTTCAATAACCCGGTACACTCAAAGGCATTACCAATCAAAATGCTAATTTTATAACCAAATAGACCATATAGTTATCTTGACCATAACTTCAACAATCAAAGGTCACAGCCAACTACACATTTACCTCTCAACCAATAGATCAGAAATGCTTCTTCATTCTGCCGCTTCTCATAACATTATTGGTGACTTAAAGAATTTATCTATTTATTATGAGTATGATGGCACTGATGAAGTTGTTATTGGTGATGGGTAAAGTTTGGCAGTCTCCTATATTAGTTCCTTAACTTTAAAATCACCGAAACAGACATTTATACTTCGTGAGACTTTTTATATTCCTAATATTTGCAAAAAATTAATTTATTTTCATCACTTCACTTCTCAAAATAATGTTTTTCTTGAGTTTCACCCCTTTTATTTTCTTGTGAAGGATCAAACTACGAGGGTGACATTACTAAGAGGAGCATGTTAAAGCATCTTTTATCATTTTCTAAACTTACTAGTGGGCTCCAACTCTAAAATTATTGCAAATATGCATAAGCAAACCTTGTTTAACGGGTGGCACAAAAGTCTCGGTCATCTATCCTTCAAAATTTTCAGAAATCTTATCAATTATTTTTCTCTTCCTATAGCACACAATAAAATAAACTCTCTATGTTCATCATGTTCTATCTATAAAGTCCATCAACTTTCTTTTTGGCCTACCAATTTTAAAGTCATGCTCCCCTTGATATTATTTATACTGATGTGTAAGGACCTGCTCATTGTGTTGGTCTAAATGTTTCTCAATATTATTTAATTTTCATTGACTATGACACAAAATATATGTGGTTCTATCCCATTAATGCAAAATCTTGTGTTAAGAGCATATTTCCTCAATTCAAATAACTTCTTGAGAAACGTTTTCAATCACAAATGAAAAGCCTTTACTTTGATAATGGTGGCAAGTATATAAGTCTCAAACCCTTTCTCTCTTTTTATGGGATTAGTCATTATACAACTGCCCCTCACACGTCTCAACAATATGGTGTTTCTGAACGTTGGCATCGCTATCTAGTTGAAAGTGTTCTTACTCTACTACATGATATCAATCTTTCTCTCTCATATTAGCCACATGATTTTCATACTGCCACTTATCTCATTAATTATTAACCTACTCCTGTACTACAAAACAAATCACCATTTGAAAGTCTTTTTGGCCAAATGCCAAACTATCTTAAATTAAAATCTTTTGGGTGTATTTGTTATCCCCTAATCAAACCTTATAACACACATAAAATTTAGCCCAAGTCCACTCCATGTGTTTTTATTGGGTATACCATAACCCAAAATGTCTTTTGGCTCTAATTCCTCTTTGTTTGTGTCATTTTCTTTGTGTTTTTATTGGGTATACCATAACCCAAAATGTTTTTAGAATCTGCCATCGCTGTGGAATCATTTCCTTTAGGTAACCCCTCTTTTTTTTATTATCTGGTTCCTTTACACTCTTTAAATAATTTCCCTATTTCATTGTTATCGAACCCGTGTTCAATTAAGCAAAACTGTGAGCGTACCCTTTCTCTCATACTATGTCTCCCCTAGTTCCCATAACCATAACACCACTACCATTAAATCGGACACACTTTATGACTACCAAATCCTTGAATAACATCCTTTTCCTTAAAGTTTAGAACCAACATGTGTTACCCAAGCTTTGTCCATGCCAAATTAGCATGAAACCATGATTGATGAACTTACTGCTCTTATGAGACATGGCACTTGGGACTTAGTTTCACCCCAGCTGGTTGCAGACCCATCTTGTTAAACGAAAAGCCAATGGCACAATCGATCACTTCAAAGCTCGACTTGTTGCTAAAGGCTATCACCAACGCCCTAGGATTGATTATAAAGAAACCATTATTCCCATTGTAAAACCTACAACCATTCAGTTTGTGCTTACTGTTGCTGTCATGCAAGTTTTTACCTTAAGGCACATGGATGTTAACAATGTCTTTCTGCATAGTCACCTTATTGAGATTGTATAAATGAGTCAACCTGTAAGGTTTAAGGATTAGACGAAACCTCATCATATATGTAAGCTGCGTAAAGTTATTTATAGGCTTTAATAAGCCTTTTTCGGGCATGGTATTCAACTCTCAAGCATGTTCTTATTCAACTTGGCTTTCTTAATTCTAAGTCTGATTCCTCTTTGTTTATTTATCACCATAGCTCTGTTATGTGTTATATGTTGGTATATATGGATGATCTTGTGCTTACTAGAAATGATTTCAGCCTTGTGCAATCTTTTATTTAATAGCTTGGTGATCAATTTTTTTTTGAAATATATGGGTCCTCTTAACTATTTTTTAGGCATGGAAGTTATCTCCACCTTTGCAGGTTTATTCTTGTCCCAATATAAATATATTCGTGACTTGTTATCCAAAACCAGCATGGTTGGTGCTAAGGAAGTCTCCACCCCCTATCTATTAGTATATCCTTAAAACTAGTTGATGTCACTGCCTCTATTGATAGCACTGAATTTCATCAAGTCCTTAGGAGTCTTCAATATCTCTTTCTCACCCATCCTTATATTTCCTTTGCTGTCAATAAGTTATCTCAATTCATGCATAAGCTAATTACTACACACTACACAATAGTTAAATGACTTCTTTGATATCTGATGCAAACTATCTTTCATGGTATTCACATCCAAAAGGCTACCACCTAGAATCTCACAACATACTTTGATGTGGATTGGGCTAGCAACGTCAATGATCACACTTTCACCTTTGTTTTTATTAGCTTTCTAGGACATAATCTCATTTCTTGGAGTTTAAAAAAATAACATGTTGTTACACTTTCATCTATAGAGGCTGAATATAGATCCTTAGCTAACGCAGCATCTAAAACAATGTGGTTGTTTAGTCTTCTCGGTGAACTTAACTTTCCACTCAAAGCTCCACCTTCTTTGCTACGTGACAATCTTGAAGCTACTTATCTCAGCTTTAATCCAGTTTATCACTCCAGAATGGAGCATATTTAGATTGATCTGTATTTTATGCGTGTGACACGACTAAAAGACAAAAACTTACCTCCCCGGCAACGGCGCCAAAAACTTGACACGACTAAAAGATTGATGTCTTCTCCCAAGTGCAGGAGTGTCGAAGTAATAAATAACCCGGCAAGACCGGGGTCGAACCATAGGGAGGTTAATTGTACAAATTATAAACAACAATTATAAAACAATAATAACAACAACAACAATAGTAATAATAATAATAATAATAATAATAATAATAATAGTAGTAGTAG
>NW_011502661.1:4295-14548 GCF_000495115.2 Populus euphratica
TAATACTAATAATAATAATAATAATAATAATAATAATAAAGAAAGAGAAGAAGAAGAAGATGATGAGAACTTGGAGATGGAAAATTAATGTAAGGATTAAACAATAATAATAACAAATGTCAAGGTTAGAGGTTTCACTAATGGTATATCAAACAAGTATAGTATAAACTCTTATTATTGAATTGGAAACCACACACAAAGGAGGTTCCAATCAAATTATATATTGTTAACATGATTACATTAGTTATCTTATTCAATTAATGCTAATACTTGTAAATCTCGTCAAGCATTCATGATTATAACTTATGTTAACAACAAATCAAGTTCCTTTCATAGCTCAGGTGTCGGTTATACCATACATTATGGGCTATGAAAGTGCCAAGCATTTGTTGTACCAAGTGTTATACAACATAAATCAAGATTAGTCATTTAACAAGCAACGTATTAAAGAGTGAACAAGATAACAAATATAAAACATGTTAGCATCAAACATTAAAGTCCATATTAAGTTTACATTATACTTATTCTCACACCATTAGTGTAACCTTTTCACCTTGACATAATTAACTTAGCTAGACATAATGAAAGAAAGCAAAATAAATAAACAAAATAAGAACATAAAAGCTAACTAAGTAAAGGAAAGGAAATGAAAAGCATAAGCTTAATATTAATGAAAGCAAAGCATAAACATTACAAAAAATACAAAGAGAGAAAGGAAGAGCATGATCTTGATCTGGAAACCAAGATGCCTAAATGCATGGCAAATGCCTCCTTTTATAGGCCAAAATTGGGAGATATTGATTTGATGACTAATTGATAAGTGGGTGGCCAACTTTTGACTTGGTGACAATCCTTATCTTCTCTTGTCTGCCCAAAACGTCATTGATAACGTCAAAATTGGAGCCAGTTGCAAACATGAAAGTTGTAGGCAATTGTCTCATCTTTCTTGTGTAAAAACTTCAGCTCATTTGGACTTCTAGAACTCCAGATAAAAATTGGAGCCAGTTGCAAACATGAAAGTTGTAGGCAATTGTCTCATCTTTCTTGTGTAAAACATTTAGCTCATTTGGACTTCTAGAACTCCAGATATGGCCAAAATACCGAACAGTACTCGGGCTGGAAGACAGATTCGGGCTTCTTTGTTGTTGCTACAATTTGAACTTGATAATGGCCTTTTTAGATCTTGGGCTCCATATAAAAGTTGTAGGCCTATGTCTTACCTTTCCATCCATATAAATTGGACCTAAATCTGAGATCTGTAGCTCAAGATATGACCCAATTACCGAACAGTGTTCCGGTTTGGATTGCACCGACATCTCTTTTCTAAGTTTGGCCATCTCTTTATCCTTGCAATTTAAGTTCTTCAAGTCATCAATCAATCCTTTCATTTATGTGATAGGCCTGCATTAAAAATAGACATTTACCATAAATTATAGGTATCTTATATTATTAGATACATTATTATAAAACATATTTAAGTTAAGGAGTTATTGATACTTCAAGTGCAAAATGATGATATAAAACCATAATAAAAATGCACTTTTAAGTACTAATCAGCGTGACTGAATTCAAAAGGGCTCTCTTCACGTCAAACATGTTCATACCCAAGATCAGCTTGCAAATCTGCTGACCAAACCATTATCTCAACAATGTACCGTGTTCCTCTAATCCAAGATTAGCCTCACTAATGGGAGTCTTATCTTACAAGGGCATATTAAGGAAACCCGCATCAACTCTACCAAAATCAAGCAATAGATTCCCACTAAAGTTTAGCATTCCAACTGTTACAAATCTTTCCATTTACTATATAAATTATTCTGCCAGAATTATAGCAAATGTCTATATGCAAACTTTCCATTTACTGTAAAAATTATTCTACTAGAATTATAGCAAATGTCTATATGTATTCATTACCAAAAACAGACTCTCCTCTTATATATATTTTACTCAACATTATAATGAAAATTGTGTGGCTTCTCCATCAATTTTGTGAGCAATTTTTTTATGTTTATTCCATAAATTGGTGATTACTTTTGATGTTAAAGATTGATAATTATTTGGATGCTAAAAATAAAAATAAAATTATCAATTTTAAAGGTGAGGAGTGGTGTTGATGGCATCAATGTGAAAGATGATTGAATGGTGTGTATGGTTATATGTTTTTCTAGGATATGTAATTATTTGTTTTTTAAAAAGAAAATATTTCTATTAAAGTTCAGTATGTAAGACTATTGTAAACATCAGAATTCAAATAAAACTTGATTGAACTGAAGTTTATGACAATATTGAAAAAAAAAATCATTTTCAAGAAGGTCAATTTAAGTTTTTTGGTGGAATGAATGTTTCATACTCAACTCTTAAGTGATTAATGTCTATGAACTACTTGTAATTGGTGTAAACGAAGGAGAGAGGTCAAGGTATTAAGGTTGTCAATTTTATTCTGATTGACTTTTCTTTTCGTTTCTTTTTGGAACGATACATTTCAGATCTGAAGTATTTTAGAGTGTCATTTCTAGGTCTTATATTGTGTGCATACGTGCGCGCACACACATATTAAGAAAATATCAAATATACTAAGAAAGTAGATTTCTTAATATGAAGAAGTATAAATAAAATATCTTCATCATTAACATAAAAATAATGTTTTGAAGTTTAAGTTCCTCGTGTTTATTTTCTTTTTCTAATACTGTAAATATTGTTAATTATAGCTTCATCATTATAAAATTTATTGGCATTCTAAAAACAATGTTAGTGTATGTATATATAAAAGCATCTACAACTAGAATATTGCATAAAATCAATGGAATATTTTGTTGATATTTAAACATTGATTATGTTAAAAAAAATTTACCAACAAAATCATCGATGAGCATTGGTCATCAAAAAACATATTATCGATGATTTCTATTTTGTTGATCATTCCTTCAATAATATAATCACCATGGATTTGAAGAAAGAAAAAACACGCCAAACAAAAAAAATATCAGCACCATTCCATCAGTAATTTCATTAATGATTATCGCATATCATCAATAGAAAAAACTATTTATAATTCCATTAATGATTGAATTCATATTACCAATATAATTAACCATTGAGATTCACATACTATTAGTGACAAGTCCAATATTTTTTTCAACTCTCTAAAACATTTAAAGAAACTTAGTTCATCGGTGATTCTATTTGTAATTGTTAATGGCAAAGTCTGACAATTTTTTCCTACTCTCTAGAACTTTTTTAAGGATGTAGTCTATCGGTGATTCTGTTTATAATTGTTAGTGGTAAAGTTATATAATTGTTTTCACACTTTCTAAAACTTTTCAAAGGACTTTTTCCGTCAGTAATTCCATCTGTGATTATTATTTTGTTTGTAATTCCATCAATATTGTATTTAATTTTTTTTTAAGAAATGAAATAAAAAAACATAAAAAATTAAAATAAATAAAATTAAAATAAAAAATCATATTTTATTATAAATTATTAAAATATTACTAAATACAATTTTTCTAGAGGACCGAAGACTAGGTAGGCAACAAGATAGAACACATGTAACACTAATGTTTGACAATAGCTCCTTGTAGAATTAACTAAGTAATCTCAAATCTAAGTTGGGTCGTCTCAACATTAAGCAGGGTCGTACAATTAGTTAGACAATCGGAGATTGGAAGCTCAAACCTGATTGCGAGGAAGTAATGGTCGATACATTATAGTTCATCTGCATATCATCACTTGTAGTATTTGAGATACCATAAACCTAATTTATATTGAGTTTACCGAATAATCTAGCCTCTAACCACAAATATGGATCAAGTTCTAAATAAATTGAAGGATCATCTTTGTATCTTTTGTAATCAAGTGTTAATATTTCCCAAGAAAAAACTATTACCAACTTTTTTTAAAAAAAAAAGTAATAACTTAAGAAAACAATTGTTGAAATTCAACTTACCATCAACTTTTGAGCTTGACTATCAATGAGTTATTACACTGCTTTCTGACGGTTCTCATTTCACATGTGAGTTTCAACAAAAACTCAATCGATCTTGGATCATGTCTAAGAGAAGTAGCCTGCAAAAGAAAGTTATTGTTAGTTAAATATTTTTATATAACACAATATTTTTTTTAAAAAAAAAAGTAATAACAAAATGTTACAATTTGTTTCACATACAAAATAAATAAAATGGATTTGCTGATGTGTGTGGTAATTAAACCATGAATCACCTTGTTTTGGTTATTTGTATCATATTAAAATCATCACGTGAAATGTTAAAACATAATATACTAGATATAAGCATCCTAGATAGCCCCGAGACATGCAATGGTTTGAAATCTCTGCGCATAGCCACGTTTTCCTAGCCTAGAAGACCTTTTTCTTTTGAATATTTCTTTGATTTTATTTTTTTCACCTCATATTAGAAATCATGCAACCTACATAGTAGTAGTAAATTATTGGTTAAGATAATGAAAAATAACATTTTGAATTCAATTTTACCTACTAGCATTGTGATTCTCCCACACCTTTATAGTAATAACATTGTCAGCCTTCTTCTAGTAAAATTTTTCCTTACATGTCAATTTTACAAAATAGTTAGTTCATTAAAATTAAAAAACTGATCAAATTAAAATAAAAAATTATTAATATATATACTAACATTGAATTTTTGAAATCAAACAACAATTATAGACTTTCATTTAGAATTTTTGAAAACTTGATTTCACTTAAACAAAGGCACTTTCATTTATGATTTCATTATTGATAAAATTTCATTCAATCGTTAAAACTAATTATTCAAAAATTATACATTGTTGTTTAACTTTTTATCATACAAAGAAGGAAAAAAAAAAGCTTTAATGTTGCAGTCGGGCTTCCACTGACAATTAAACTTCTGAAAATAAAATATAAAAGATAATTTAATGTTTATATGCTTGATTCAAAAACATTATTTATTCAACAAATTAGGTTGATCATCGAACTAAAATAAGTATTCTTTTAATTTAAAAAATACTTAAATTTCTTTAAGCAAGAAAGATCGAGAAAGATTAAATTAATTAGTGAAAGCATCTAATTAATTCCTTAACATCAATCAAATTTAAGACTAAAAAGCAATTTTTATATTCAATTATCAATGAAAGCTTTAAGAAAGAAAAATAATCAAGCATTTCAAGCTATCGTTAAAAGGTTTACTGAATTTTATTTGTCTTTTGTTTTTTAGGTTAAATCAACTTAATTCATTAATTTTACTTTCTTTTTATTCAAATTAATAATTACATATTGAAAAAAAAACCATATTTACCATAGAAACCATTCAAAAATTGAATGAAAACAATAAATTACATACCAAATCTATTGTTTTTGGGACAGATGTTTATCCTGGTGTAGTTAGATTTATTTCACGGTCTTCTAATTGATTGAGAGGAAAATGAACTGTGCACTGTCTTCACTTGTCACCGACACATACTCGCTCCTTGAAAAAGTAGCTTCTGCTGCTGTGATATCATGAGAAGATTTTGATGTTATTTCTTTCCCGTCACTTTACTAGAACAACCTGAACGCATTCTTGCCTTTTAATGTAAGTTTGAACTATTTTTCCAAGACGGTGATTGCCACAATCTGGTTGAAAAATAGCCACTCAGATTTGGAATGATAATGGCAGTGCTTTGTAATGCATATGCCACTGAAACATTTCTCATTGGGTGAGGGAAACGTAACAATTTTTTAGGGATTAGAAATTGTGGTACATGTATATAATGTATATACTTTTACAGCAATTCCTTGCTCGTACAGACTGTACTACTTCATCCAGAATCTCTAACGAAAGTAGCCATTCTCGGAGTGTTTTTTTCCATTACAGATTTAGGGCTGGCCCTATTTAGCCAGGTAGCTTTGCATTCGAAGTGAAAGGTGAGATTCATTACATATCGAGCTTCGCCATCAATCAATTTTGTACGAGTTCTTGCTATAACATATAGTTTTGAATATGTGGCTTTTTAGAGCCTGCTGAGTGCCATTGCATATGGCGCTCAAGTTTTTAGAATTTGGGTCTGCAAAGAGTATAATAATTGGAATTGATGGTTAATGATAAAGTTGTCTGATGTGGAGGATAATGATTAGGAATTTTTTTTATTTAGCACGCTAACAAGAAAAAAAAATTGAGAAAATAATACTTTTTATTAAAAAATATTTTTAAATCTATAAAAAAGATAATATCATTCTAAATCCTAAACCTTAAATCTATATGACCACAATAACACATGAAGTTATTATTCAGACCACATTGATGATTAAATATCATCATGTAATCCATAACTTATCAGATAACAACTTCGGTGAGAAGAGCAGTACCTGAAATGCCAGCAGTGCAATAGACAAGAGCAAAAATCATCCCACCAAACGCCCAAGCAATGCCCTGAATTCCAACCGTAGAACACTTGGTGCGGGATTTTTCCGCCCCCACCCTGATGACAATTCCCCAGGCTCAAGAAGTGGTGCTGGAGGTGGTTCTGTACAGTCCTCGACGTCTTGGTTTTGAGCAGCTGTTCCTATGGGTTGCCTCGCTATATACCTATTTGCACCCACCCTCACATCTTCTTCTACCCCCTCCATGTCCACTATATCTTTCACGATTTATGAAAAAAGAATTTGGCCTCACTTGCCTCTTATTGCTATTGTTTTAAGCCTTTTTTTATTACAGAAGTTAAGTCTATATGATCAATTGAGAAGCTCACCAGTTACGAGTAGTGAGAGTGTGGGGTATTTGTAGCTTTAGTTTAGGACGAATATTGTTTGTCCTGGTGTAGGTGAATTTATTTCATTGTCTTCTGATTAATTGAGAGGACAAAGACCTGTGCATTGTCTTCACATCCGACCGATCCATGCTACTTGAAAAAGTATTTGCAGCTTGAATTTGGGACAAATGTTTGTCCTCGTGTAGGTGAGTTTCTTTCATTGTCTTCTAATTGATTGAGAGGAAAATGAACTGTGCATTGTCTTCACTTCGCTGTCATGTCATGAAAAGATTTTGATGTCATTTCTTTCCCATGTGTAGCTTCCACTTTACTTGTACAGTTCTTTGAAATCATTATTGCCTTTTAATGAAAGTTTGAACCATTTTTACAAGATAGAGATTGCAACAATTTGGTTGAAAGTAGCCGCTCAGATTTGGAATGATAATGGTAGTGCTTAGCACTGCATATGCCAAAATTATGTTTCATTTGTATATAGTTATACACTTTAATATTTAACAATTTTATTGACAGAGAATTTTCTCTCGGCATAAGATTATTATTACATATATAAAAATTCTTTAATAAAATATAGCCGTCAGAATAACACTCATAAATAATTTTATCATCAGTCGTTAATTTTAGTAATAAAAAAATAAAAATTAATGATTTTATAAATAGAAAACACATGCCAAACAAATCTAGCTTATTTCATCCGTATTTCCTTCAAGAAAATTATCATATAACAAAAAAAAATAAACGTGTGCAATTTCATCAATGATTATTTAAAAATATCTGAAAAAAATCTATTTAACAAAACTAGAAAATAATTGAATTAAATATAAATCAACACTCCATAATACTCAAAATTGAATTGCTTGGGAAAAAAATCAACTTAGAAATTTTGCAACAAATAAATACCACAAAAAAATAAAAAAATAAAAACAACAACATTGATGTCATATGGGAAAAAAAGTCTTACAACAACATTCATACAATTATTAAAAATTAAAAATAAAATAAAAAGACAAATATAATAAAAAAAATCTTATCTTAACATAGTTACGAGTAAAGCTGAGAAGAGGAAAAAAAAACAAATTCATAAAGAACGTTACTTAAAATCTGAGAAGAGAAAAGAAAAAAAGAAGAAGAAAACATACCTAAGAGTGAAGGAGAAGAGAAGTTAAGGAGAGAAGATGAGAGAAAGAAATAAAAGGATGTTGTTTTTTTTATATAAAGGGAAGAAGGAGAAGAAAAGGAAGAAGAAGAATAGGTTCATCTGTCGTGAAATGAGGGATTTTATTTATTGAGGTATTTTATCGATAGTTTTATCAACAGAAAATTAAATATTAATATTTCTAACCATTCTATCGGTGATTCTATTTGTAATATTTAATTTAGATTTTTAATTTAATCAAAAAATTTCAGAAACCGCCAAATATCACCAACCTTTTAATCTGTCGGTGATTCTGTCTGTAATATTTAATTTAAATTTTTAATTTACCCAAAAATTTTCAGAAACCATTCAAATAACGCCAACGACTTTTCCATCCATCAATGATTTTTTTGGAAAGAACAGTATTTAACAGTGCAATTGGAAAGTGAACAGTTACGGTGCTTTCTGGAAAATATTGACGGAATGTTCTGTCAGTGATTTTTTTTGTAATTGACATGATGAACAATCTTAAGAAGAAGTGAACACTTTATCAATGATTTTACCAACGGTAATTTCGTTGATAAAAATGACATGTCATTATAATTATTTGTTTTATTTTAATTTTTTTCACACCATAATTCCCTCAATATATACCAAGAAAATATTTTCAATGGTAAAATTCATTGTAATTTACCAACGAAACTATTTCGTCAGTATTTTTATTTGTATTTATCAATTTTCTGGTAGTGATACCTGAAACATTTCTCATTGTATGAGAAAAATATAGCACTTTATTAAGAAATAGAAATTTTAAGTACATATTGTTAGGTTTCTCGAAACACATATACACAATGAAAACTGTAAATTTAAAAAAAAAATAAGAGTCTCAGGAATCTTGTTAACCATCTAGACTTGTTTAAGGTTTATGCAAAAATTACCTAAAAATCATATGTTCTTTTCGGCTTTAAATATTTGCTTTAAAGCTGAGTTATCACAAATCATAAGTCATTTAAGTTTTCAGCCACTAATAATAAGGTACACGAACTACTAGTGAGAAATATTTTAAATTCTTTAAAGAGAGAGGGATTGCTATACCTTATAGTGCTAACAATTTTATTTTTTATTTTAAGTGTTTACCTGCTGTACTTTTCTCACCTTATGAAATAAAAAACATAACCTTCTATTTATAAGGAAACATAAAAACCCTATCAATTTGCCCCTTAAATAACATCACATAAATTATTTTACGCTAATTTTAGAAATTAATTCAATCAAGTCGTTACTTGATTATTTATAGGTTTAGAATTGTAATCCCTTATATTAATTATGTTCTAGTCCTTAATCTCTAAAATTTATTTACAATAAAGTCATAATTGATTAATTATCTCATTTTAATTTTTTATCAATGGTTTTTATATGTATTACTCATTAGATTTCCTAATAGTTTGACTCAAATATAAACCACAATCCTAAATAAATAAGATTTAATCAATTAAACAAATTATTTTATTATCAATTCAATAATTAATTGATTTATATTTGAATATCAAGTACAATATCTAACAATCTGTCATCACCCACTAAATATTATAAATTCACAAGTGATTATTTTCTCAGTATAATTGTTATACCTTCATTAACAATATTTATGATTTAAATGTTATAGTATGAAGTGTATCTACTCTATCAAATTATATTTGTTCTCAACACCATAGTCATTAATTCTTTGAATAAAATTTAAAATTCTTTTCAAATCTCATTCCACCTTGAGCAAGGATTTATAATCAATACTATTTGAGAATAAATAGAACATTTTATCTAATTCACCTAGAGTGATGGATCCTCTCTTGATTATTAAATATCTTGACGTAGTTCATATTATGCTCAATATTTGCCCATTTGTTACCCAAATTGACTAATGATAACTTAGTGATCACTTACATAACCATCATATGACTCTTTCTATAGACACATATAATCTCTCCTTGTAAAATTCTCATACAGATCAGTTCAATGTAGATGTCATCTGAAAAGCATATATATAATAGTTTTAAATATCCCTCATACCTTAACTTATAAGAACAATTAATTTATTTCATAAAGAAAAAAACATAATATATATTAATCTCAATAACTCTAATTAATATTTAGTCTTAATAGAACATTAATTTAGAACATTTAAGAACAATGCTTTGCTATAATAAAAATCTTATAATTATAAAAAATCTATAAGTTTCTTTGCAGATTATTTTTTATCTCAAAGATTTTATCTTTACTCTAAATTTATTAATAAAATGCTAAATAAATATTAAAAATAAATAAATCTTTATATATATATATATATATATATATATATATATATATTACATGTGTATGA
>NW_011502661.1:16041-17818 GCF_000495115.2 Populus euphratica
ATTATATATATATATATATATATATAATGTGGAGTTATCTTCAAATGTTTTTTATTTAATTATATGAAAATAAAATATATTTTTATTAAAAAAACATAATCATTTACATTTTACCAAAAAAATATAATTGTCATTATAAATTATTTTTTTATTAATGTATTTCTTAAAAGAAAAAACATCTTTTCTTAGATATTTTTTATTGTATAAAAGCTTCCAGAAATTAAAACCAATATTAAAAAAAAAAAGGTGATTTGAAATAAGTATAAAAAGGGTATCTCTTCACTTAAAACAATTTTTCCCTTATTAATGTGTACTTTTTCTAATAATTTTTTTTATCAAAAGTTATGTTTTAAAACAAAGAAATTATCATAATCTCAAAAATATTTTTTAATAAAAAAGATAATGAATCATGAATTTTGATGCAATTTTTTAAAAAACAATATAGTCTTATTTTTTATCTCATTAATAAAGAAATAATCAATTATTTTGATATAATTAAACTTGTAAAAATTAAAATTTATAAATATTCAAGTAAGGATATAACATAAATATATAGGGATTTGACTTAGACAGACTATATTAATAGTTTAATAGATATATTTATAGACCAGTAAAACAGGTTTATATATAAAAAAAATATAATCATGTCAAACTTAGTTAATAGCTTAAAACAAAAATAATAAAAAATTTAATTATTTAATTGAACTCAGATTTTTTCTAAGCATCGTATCACTTATCAAATCACTCAAATAGTGCTATTTGGGTTAATTATATTAATTTTTTCTTGATTTTTTATTTTATTGTTTAATTCACGTTTTTATTTTAATTTCCTAGGTGCTTTCAAATTTTTAGTTATTTCCTAATAAAGAGGGTTTCGTGAGCTAGGTCTTATAAACTTCAGAGGTAAACTTCATTAGTTTTATTTAGAAATAAATTAAAAATTGAAAGTTAACATCTATAACCCTTTAGCTCATCAAAATTATTGTGTTGTTTATGTTTTTATAGCTTTTTCTTGCATCAATATGTATCCTCTGTTATGGACTTTTCTGAGTTTTTGTTGGGTTTTATGTTTTTAATATTATATTCATTGTCCTTGATTTTGTTCTTTTATTGTTTGGACTTTTCTATGTAGTAAGGTTTGATTTTGAATTTGTGTTAATGGGTGTTCCATAAATTTCTGATTACTTTCGATGTTAAAAATTAATAAATGCTTGTATGCTGAAATTAAAAGTAAAATTGTCAATTTTAAAGGTGAGGGAGGGGGTGGTGATGATGGCAGCCATGCGAAAGATGATTGAATGGCTTGTGTGGCTGTACGGTTTTCTATAATATGTAATTATTTGTTTATTTTAAGAAAAAAGTTTAATTGAAGTTCAGCATGTAAGATCATTGTGGACACAAGAATTCAGATAAAACTTGATTGAACTGAATTCTATGGACAGCGTTTAATTTCTTTTCGTTTTCTTTAATTGAGTTTTGAAGCAGCACAACAATGGAGAGGCCAGCTCAAGTCTTCTGGTGAAATGAATGCTTCATGCTCAACTCTCGAGTGATTGCTGTCTATGAACTGCATGTAATTGGTGCAGCGACAAGTGAGCTGGAAAAGTTGCAAATGAAGGAGTCTCATGTTGTTTATATATCGCTTCAGCAGTCTCTTGTATGAAAGCCCAACTGAAATACGCAACTGGGAATGAGTGTTCTAACCTTATATCTTTTTGTTTTACCTTCTGTTTGTCTAGTCCATGTGTCATTATTGCATCTCTTGGGGGCAATTCAT
>NW_011502672.1:0-13026 GCF_000495115.2 Populus euphratica
TTGTTTTTCTTTTTTTAATTATATACCATCCCTTTTCTCTTAGTTGTTACCTTTAATAAAAGAATATAAATAACGTAATAAACCATTATACAACTCACAATCATATGTTAAAGTGTGTGTGTGTGTAAATTAAGGTTTAAGAATACATGTTAAAAGAGTATATGAGCAGAATTAAGTGATAGTAATGTGAGAGTTTGTAAACCTAAATATTTCAAGAAGTATTATGATAGACCTTATTAAGAATGGTTACTAAGATACGTCTCAAGAGTCATAAAAAGATCTCCTTTACTTTGCCATCATAGTAACAAGAATTTTGCACATGCTTTATAAAATAGAAAACACATTTATTTTTATTTTTTTTTAGCTACTACCCTCTCCCCCCAACCAAAACGAGACCTTGTCCTCAATGTTCTAAGATAGAAAGATAGAGTATAGAAGATATCACCTGACATAACGAACACTGACAAACCTAAAACACACTAAAACAAATATAAGAAACAACAAAACACAATAATAAAACTAAAAGACACAAAGATTCACAAATGAAGGCTCAAATCTAATTTAAGCTTTTTACGGCTTTTCTTAGGTGACCAATTTATGCAACTCATGGAGGGATCAATCATAGGAATGAAAGATTGTAGTTGGTCAATCAATTGTTCAGCAGTAGCAGCAGAGATTATGATTTGTCGTGCAGAAGATGTTAGAAATTCCTGTTCCACAGCATGATAAAAAAAAGACAACAACTTATCATAATTGATTGTGCATCAAAAGTGTCATTAAGTATCTTATTTTACATATGTATTTATTGTTTTTATTTGGTTGTTTTTATAATAATTGATGTATTTTTTAGTAATGAAGTTTGTTTTAATGTTTCGATAGGTTTTTGGAGCTTAAATGAATTAATTCAGAAAATTCAACGTCGGAATTCAGAAAAAAGAATTGAAGAGACATTTAGTTGAAGATTGAAGCAAATCTTGGTTCAAATAAGTGCTCCAAATTTGTCCCAAAAATCAATTCTATTCCAATTCTAGAAAAGAATATCATATGATTTATTTCAAGCCCAAACTTGCCTTATGTTGTGTGCAAACTTCAACCATTAAACACTCAAGGTTTCAATGTCAATCTTAGCCCAAATAATAAGTACATTTGTATACTTATTTAATGCTCAAATTCAGCCCAAAATCAGCCCAAAATCAGCCCCAAATCAACCCCAAATCAACCCAAACACAATCCATGATCTTACATGTCCACACAACAAATAACAATTGATTTATTTTGGGTAATCCATTGATCCAAGAAGGCAAGCACATGGATGGAAAGCTGGAGGGGATATTTTAACATTATTTTGGGTCAAAAAGAAGAAGGAGACACCTCATAAATGAGGAAGAAAAACGTGCACCAAAGTAGTTGTAAAGCTGTCTTGATTTGATTTTTCAGAACACCTTTCGGTGTTTTGCCCATAACCTTTGACTCAGGTGTCCAAATGAGCTGTTCTTTAATGATCTGGAAAGGTGACAGAATTGCCTATAAATATGTCTCTCATAGACTTCTCAAAAAACAGCTTCTAAGAGGGTCAAATTGCTGTCCAAAGTTAGAGTCAGATTTGTGTCCAAATTTTTTCTGAAATTGTATTGTGTTCTTCTTTATAGATTTCGGTTCTTTAGTTTGTAAAACTTATTTTTTCAGTTGGATTCAAGTTCTTTCATGTTTATTGAAGTGTTCTTATATATAATCATGGTTGGATAAACTTTTTCTTGGATCCAAATCAAGGATAATGGTGATTGAGGTGAGTTCTTTAGGATATGAATGAAGCTTAATGTTTATCTTCTTATGTTCTTCATGAATGATTTATTATTGTAAAGAAATTTTAGAAATCATTTAGGTAATGTTATAATCTTGAATTTTTATGCACAAACTTTAGTTTTGGTATACAGATTGCTTGATTCAATGTCTTACTTAATATGAAAGTACTCGTTCATTCTTAAGCAATAATCAATCTTCATCTTTCTAATCTTCATTGTAATATCTTCTGATCTAATATCACCATCGTTGAGATTAGGTTGAGTTATCTTATATATGTTGAAGAAATCACCAATACATCACCATTAAAATTGATTTGGACCAAGACTTACTTTTCTTGTCATTTAAAATCTATTTACATTTTTTTTATCTTTGAAAACAAATCCATCAATTATTTTCAACCAAGTTATTGTTAATTTAATTTCTCTTGAGTTTTTTTTTGTTACTTAGCTTAATTTCCAGATCTAGCTCTCTGTGGATATGACCTCGATCTTACCGAGTTAATTGCTACATCGCACACTCGTGCACTTGTGAGTTAAAACAAGCCGATCATAAAAAGCGGTCAAGCATTATTATCACTTTTTCAACTAAAATTTGGGTGATTTCACCAACCAGGTTGTATGTTTGTGAGTATGGGTTATGGTTGGGCATTTGAAAACTGTTTAAAGCATGGGCTTGTTTATAGAAACATTCTTTAAAAGAAGGTAAAGTTGGAAAATCATTGGTTGAGTGTTCATTTGTTTCATAGATTTGACACACAATGTCTTGAACAAATTTTAATTGACTACTCTTTTTTAATTCTAGTGCCTCGAATTTTCTAGCCAAGTTTGATGCAAACTTGGCATGGAGGTCATGATCTTCCCTATAGTTTAACATACCTCCACTAGATGTATGAGGTTGAGTTTTACGCGATGTCTCATAAGTGCCTGCGGTGTCCTAATTTTGAGCATTTTTAGCTAACAAGTCTAAGTACTCCATTGCTTTATCAGGGTTTTTATTTTCAAAAATTTCATTGCACATCAATTCCATCATTTGTCTATCTCTAGGTGTTAACCCTTCACAAAAATATGAAACCAATTTCTATATTTCAAAACCATGATAAGGGTAATTGTTAAGCAAGTCTCGATATCTATCCCAACATTGGTAAAATGCTTGTCCTGATTTTTGAGTGAATATGGTGATTTATCTTTTGAAAGAGTTTATTCTATAAGAAGGGAAAAATTTCTTTAAAAACTGTTGTTGCATTTCATCCAAAGCACGAATAGATCCTAATCTCAAATTTTGTAGCCATGCTTTAGCTTTATCTTTTAATGAAAAAGGAAAAAGCTATAATCTAATGGTGTTCATGCTACAATTTAAGTCATTATAGATATTACAGTCCTCCTTAAATTCTCTTAAATATAAATATGGATTTTTTTAAATCTAAGCCATAAAAAGAAGGTAAAAGTTGAATAATACTTGGCTTAAAATTAAAATGAGATGCATCAGGAGGAAACTATGCATAATGGTGCGCTTGTTCTTGTGCGATTCATGTGGTCTCTAAATGTTCTAACACGGTTATTCTCATTATTCTAATTATGAAGTGATTAGTTATCTTCTTTGGCTATATTTTATGAAAATGATGAGGATACCTTACAAAGTTTATCACTTAATGTACATGACTACACTCCCATGCACATGTAGAAATAGAATAAAAGGAAGAAGAAAAAAAAAGAAACAAAGTTATATACAAGAAAAGTGAAAAGAGAAAGTAAAATAAATACTATAATTTGTACAAGAATTTACCTTCTCGGCAACGACGCCAAAAACTTGACTAACCAAAAGATTGATGTCTTCTTCCAAGTATAGGAGTGTCAAAGTAATAAATAACCAGACAAGATCAGGTTCGAACCACATGAGGTTAATTGTATAAATTATAAACAACAATAATATAACAACAACAACAATAGTAATAATAATACTAATAATTATAGTAACAGTAATAATAATAATAATAATAATAAAGAAGTTGATGAGAACTTGAGATGGAGGATTAATATGAGGATTAAACAATGATAAAATAAATGTCAAGGTTAGAGGATCCACTAATAGTATTTCAAACAAGTATATCATAAACTCTTTTTATTACTCAATTGGAAACCACACATAAAGAAGGTTCCAATCAGATTATAAGTTATTAACATGATTACATTAGTTATCTTATTCGAATAATGTTAATACTTGTAAATATTGTTAGGCATTCATGATTATAACTTATGTTAACAACAAATCAAGTTCCTTTCAGAGCAAAAGTGTCGGTTATACCATATGGTTGGGCTATGAAAGTGCTAAGTATTTATTATACCAAGTGTTATACAACATAAATATAGATTAACCATTTAACAAGTAAAGTATTAAGAGTGAACAAGATAACAAATACAAAACATGTTAGTATCAAACATTAAAGTCCATGTTAAGTTTACACTACACTTATTCTTACACCATTAATGTACTCTTTTCACCTTGACATAATAAACTTAACTAAATATAATGAAAGAATAGAAACTTAAATAAACAAGATAAGAACACAAATAAGATAAAAATTAACTAAAGAAAGGAAATGAAAGGTATAAGCAAAATATTAACAAAAACAAAACTTAATAATTACAAAAATACAAAGAGAGAAAGCAACATGATCTTGATCTAGAAACCAAGATGACTAAATGCATGACAAATATCTACTTTTATAGGCCAAAATTAGAAATTATTGATTTGTTGACTAATTATTGAGTGGGTGGCCAACTCTTGACTTGATGACGATCTTTACCTTTTTGTCTAAATAAAATATCATTGATAATGTCAGAATTTGAACCAAACTTACCATTAAAGTTTTAGAATATTGTCTCAACTTTGCAAGAAAAAAATTCAAGTCATTTGGACTTCTAAAACTCGAGATATGGGTTGAACACTGAACAGTATCTAGGTTGCAGGACAGATTCAGACTTCTATGTTATTGCTAAGATTTGGACTTCCAAACAACATAATTGAGTTTTGCCTTCTCATGAAAATTTTAGGCCTATGTCTTAGCTTGCCATCCATATAAAGCAGATGTAAATCCAAGTTCTACAGCTCCAATTATGATCCAATTACCGAGCAATGTTCTAGTTTGGACACAGTTAGCATCTCTTTTCAAAGTTTAGCCCTCTCTTTTCCTTTCAATTTCAATTGTTAAACTTATCAATCAATCCTTTTATTTATATGATAGGCCTGCATTTAAGATGAATATTTATCATAAATTAAATGTATCTTATGGTATTAGACTTGTTATTATAAACATGTTATAGTTAAGGAGTTATTAATACTTCAAGTGAAAAATGACAATATAAATCCTTAATAAGAATGCACTTTTAAGTACTAATCACCTTCCATAACATTTTTTTTCTTTTATTTTGTTAATGTAACATTTTTTTTCTTTTATTTTGTTAATGTAATATGAAAAGTTAATAGGGATTGATTTTTTTTTTTATCTTACTTGTTTTTTAATTTTATCGTTTGATATTGTTTTTTAGTTGTTACCTTATATTTTTATCATATTATTAAATTTATCAAGATTTAATTTAGTTATCAAATTTCTCTTACTTTTTAAAAAACATGAGAGTCTCATGAATTTTTTTCCCTTTGTGGTTAAAAAAAATTGATCTTAGATTTCTTATGAATAATATAAAAATAAGATCATTGGAATGTTTTATGAATATTTTATAGATATATTTTTACAGTGTTAGAAAACATTTATCATTTGCATTAGATTGTTGTTATTTTTTCCCTCTTTATTTGTTATAGATATCTTTTTTTAATTATATTATTAAAATTATTAACCTTATTATTTTAATAAGATTCTTAGATTTTTGTTCAAAAATATTTGTATCATTTTGATATTTTTTTTACTATGAAAAAAAAGCCACCTAGTTAGTATTATGTAATTAAACATACCACTAATTTCTTATCAAAATATTGGAGGTGTCCTCTTCTTGTGGATGGTAAACAACATTATATTTATATAGTGTTAAAAAACTAATTAAACCTAAAAGTTTAAGTGGTTACGTAAGGTTTTAAGATATGATTTATATGATTTTTTAACACATTTCTTTAAATGAAAGCCTTTTAAACTTGAAATTTGCACAAATTTATATTACTTTTTACTTAATTTTTTTAATTAAATAAATAGTGATAGTAAAATTCAAACTCTTAATCGTTTTGTTATTCAAGGTCTAATATAATATTAAAAAAATATTTAAAATTTAAAATTATTAAATTAAATCTCAAAATATAATTTATATTAGTGGTATAAATATTAAGCATAGTCTTGTTTCTTTTTTATACCATTTTCTAACCTGTCATTCTTTTACTTTTTCCAATCATATGCTGTGAAGAAATTCTTTCACATGCCTTTTCTCATAATGTTGTTCTTGAACGAAAGCTAACTCTCTGCCACCATTCATTCTTTTTTTTTTAATAATTATCAAATATTTTAGTATAATAACGGGTATATGGTGCTTCCTTATTCTGCTTTGCTTCAGATCTGTCATGTCCATCGCTTTCAATGAGTTGTCGAAGAGTGCCTTTTTTCCTGTTCATGCTCTTGCAGCAGAAAACCGTTAAACAGAAACCAATATTTGGTTTTGGAAGCCCCACAAAGATCGAAATATCAGTTCCACTCAATAGAGTATTGGACTTCAAGGTCAGGTCGTTTTCTTCTTTCCTGCAATTGGAAATGTGCATATCTTCGTTTATTTCCTTTCCTTTTGTCACTTGCTTTTATGATTCCATCAATTCAGAATTGTTAGACATTTATTACTAGATTTGAAACTAGAAGGTTTCTAACTTAGCATTATCTAGAGTAGAACAAAAAGGTCAATACATCAACTCGGTGGGAAGGGTATTTGAACAAAATCTGAATACCTGATTCCCATACTCTGAACCTAACATTATTCCTCAGTTGAAGAAGGAGAAAACTCTTCAAACTGTCCTGTTTCTTGAAGTAAACTTCTGCTAAATTTCACCTCAGCTGCACGCGATGGAGTGCCAGATAAGCGACCAATCGATAACCCACTAGCATCAGTGCCATAATTGCTACATCTACCCATAAATGGTTCAGACCCATTGATTTGACAGAAGGAAAATCTCCAACCCGGCACAAGACTCCCTTTGAGCACTCATAGTAATCATCCTCATTGTATTGGACACCAAGAAGAAGCTTGTAACTGTAGTAACTGTAGCTTAAGTACTTCAGCCATACTATGAAAGGAGGGATATGTTGAACGTAGTATCCTCCGGCAATGAGAAAAACCAGAGTTGTAACTGAAGCTAATGTAGTGGCTTGTTTTATGTCCATTAGAAGAGCACCAATGGCTAATCCAAGACTTTGAGAAACAAGAACGCTGTAAAGAACAACAAGTAGGGAGAGTATAAAAGTTATAGGATCGGCTTTAAGTCCGCCCATCCAATAGATTATGAAGACGAATGCAGTTGGGAGCGCAAGCTCCAATGGCAGATCTCCGCATGTTCGAGCCAGGAAGTAGGATGAAAGATGATACATTCCCGATGCTCGTTCCTTAACCAACATCCTTCTTTCCTGGGGAAATGTGAAAACTGCATTGTAGAGTGGGTAAAATCCCCAGAAAACAGAGAAGAAGAAGAGCAGTGCAATCTGCAAGAAAAATGCCAACTTTCTTAGCAGTTAGCACATGTGGAACCAAGGAGTTGGAGTTAAATTTCTCGGGTTTCAGTTTCTTCCGATTTAGAAGACGTGGGAAACAGATTATAGAAGAATAGCTATCATCAACAAAACAAAAGAAACAAAATAAAAATAAAAATTTAAATAGTCTCATCTAGCTTGGAGTTTCTTTGAAATTCGAACCAGTGTGTTTTTTAAATAAATCTAGCATGAATTTTGAGGTAAAAGCAGTCTCTATAATCTACATGGTAATAAGCGAGAAGAAAAGCTCTTACGCGGTCTTCAATGTGAGAAGTTGGTGTATGCCACCACAGAAGTCCGCCAAGTATACTGACACTGAGGACTTGAAAAATTCGTAGCCTGTTGAAGGACTCGTACCTCCGCTCCCTTAGCCCCCGCTGAAAGAGCACTTTGAACTGATACCACCAGCTTGTGCACCATTGCTCTGACTTTGTTTCAGTTTCTGTTACAATGAGTATTTCTACTTAGCTAAACACTAGAGAACAGGAGAGTGAAATGGGATTCTGACGTCGTTATTAATATAATCAGATGGATAGAGAAAAGGTAGTCATACTTGCAGAGGCATCTTTTGTATAGTTGTAATTATTCGGGTCCGAATTGCAAAGCTCAGCTTTCAGTCTGGTAGAAATTTTCTTCTCATAAGCAGATATAAGAGCTTCCTTCACTAACTTCTGTTCTTGCTCCATGTTCTCACCTTGGTCAGTGGCATTTTTAGAATCAGGACCAATGCCTGCGAGTTTCCAAAAGTTGTAAGCAAATACATAAGTTGTCTATTATCTAGTTAACTTAAAAGAATACATATTAGCTCTCCAATATTCGTGTAGATAAATGATTTCAAAACTGGAACCATTTTGTTTTGTGGTTTGTTTCGAAAACAGATTACTATAATTTCCTACAGTCAACCAAATTGAATACTGGAAATATTGTTTACCCCTTCCTCTACAGGGGTGGTGTCTCATTAAACTCCCTCGGCAAAATTAACAAAGTTTAAAGTACCACAGAAACCTTCAGTGGCCCAACAGCCAACTTGAATCACTGTCTTGCTCAAATGAATTTTTTTTTTTTTATATATATATATAGGGTAATAAATTAGAGAATATTAATAATTATAATTTCAAATTACCATTCGCAAGATCAAGTAAGAGATCAGCTGGATTGACAGTCATGGAAGTAGAAAATCCAATGGAGGAAAAATATTCCAAAGCTGCAGATGCAGGACCGTAGTAGATGGGATGTCCCTCAGAGAGCAAGACTACCTTATCAAACATGTGGTAAAGTCTGCTTGAGGGCTGGTGAATGGTGGTGACGACAGTTCGGCCCCCACTCGCTAGCCGTTTGATCGTGGTCAGGATCCTTTGTGCTGTAGTTGAATCCAAACCTGATGTGGGCTCATCTAGTAGTAGCAAGCTTGGATTGATTAGCATTTCTTGACCAATACTAACCCTCTTCTTCTCTCCTCCTGATATTCCTCTAAAGAGTGGCCCCCCTATCATGCTGTTCCGGCACCGACTCAACCCCAGTTCAGCCATAACTCGTTCTACATGCTGTGCTTTCTCATCCCTGGTTAATGTTTTGGGTAGCCTTAGCAGTGCAGTGAACAGAAGAGTTTCAGTCACAGTTAGATGTGGGTACAAAATGTCGTCCTGAGCAACGAAACCTGTGCGTCGTTTCATGGCACCGGAAAAAGGCTGTCCGTTGTACGTGATCTTTCCGGATAGCTTACCACTTAGACGACCTCCTAGAGCCGTAAGGAGGGTGGTTTTGCCACTTCCAGATGGACCTAGCATTGCTAGGATCTCCCCTGGACAAACCATACCTGTTACCTCATTCAGTATGGTCTTTTCTCGGGTGGTCCATGTGCCACCCCAGCACAATCCCTTCTGATCCTGTTTAACCTTGTACACCACCTCCTCAAACTGAAAATAATCAGAAATAAAATAAATAAATTTGTAATAGGTGTGAAAATGCTATTTGATGAGAAACTATTGTTACTCTATATCATACAATCATCCACTAGTCTTTCTAAATATAACCATTCTCTATGCTGCTACTAGTATTCCCACATCAAAAGAAGAAGAAGAAAGAACTATTATGATTCTATGTGAGAGACCTTCAGGGTCGTAGGATATATGGTGAGTTGGTGGACAGATTGTGAATTGGCTTGTCCTGGGTAGGCGACGACAGCTCTGTTGTTGATTTCGGACATCTTTCGCAGACCTTCCACGGGAGCACTTTTGTGGTCTGGCTTGGGAACTATGGAGTTGAGCGGCATGGCCTGGGAGAGGAGATACACCCGTTGTTGTCAGTGGTGGTAGTGATGGCTGTAATTAGGAGTAGAGGAAGTTAAGGAATTTCTTGTAACTTGACTTCCCAAACTGAACTGGGCAGCTCATAAATATATAGTAGAGATACAAACTAGGTACCCAGGAGAATTCTCCTCTGTGATGGGCGCCTAGCCTCCTTGGTGGGATCCCACCTCTTTAAAAATATTCTGCCACTAACTCTTAATTGTGCTTTTATAAGTTAATTTCCCTTTATCAGTTTGTTCACTAATTACTCCTCTCATCCTATTTGGACTGTGGGTGCATGCGTCTTTTTATAGCCAGAATTAAACGGTTACAATTTGAAAGATCATCCTAATAATAATAATACTGTGCAACTCATGAAGATCATTCTTCTAAATTTAGTCAAACCGTTTTCATGGGGTTAGCAACTCAGAAAATACACATGATGTACTGCTGTAAGGTACTGATCTTGTACCAATTGTCAGTACTAGAGCACCAACTGTCGTTATTCTTCTAAATTTTTTAGTCGTAAATGACTTCTGCTGAATCTCCGTTCTGTGTTCTATGTGCTTGCGCTGCACGTGCGTACTGTATTGAAAAAAATCAGAGCTTGTAGAACAGGAAAAATAGGTAATGTTGGGTAATTCCTCCTAGACAAATGATGGTGCTTCCCACCACTGCACACTAAGTTCCTAAATCATGAAGCATGTGGAAATCTTATGAGAGCTAAATATTGCCCTACCCTCGGGTTTCAAAAGCTATTTTTATTTGCTTCTCTATTTGTGTGTCAATATATCTTCTGTTATCTGTATTTTCCACACGCTCTCACAAAAAAATTGTAAGAAAATAAATATTTTCCAGACAACGAGTTGCGTGTGTACGCGCGCTCTTGTGTATGTTAGTGTGTGCTTAAAAGTACATATCTGCAGTGCCTTGGAAAACCTTGATGGTGCGCCCAATCATTTCTCAAAGGAATTTAAATTGCTTTATTATTTCTATTAATAGTCCTTGACGACGAACTGGGTGCAGATCCGAAATTTTGCCCTGAATAGTCCCATTTCAGCGTGACTAAACACCCTAATGACCTATTGTCCTTCGATAATCTTTAGGTCAATGCCATTGCAGCCTGGCTCTTTCTATCAATTCTATGGTACCAGAGAGAAATTAAACTGAATTAAAAAAATAAAAAAAATTAATATGATCTGGTTAATCTAGATGATGGACCTGATAAGATCCTATAAAAAACTTGATTACAATTCATTAATTTTTATTTTTTTATTATTAATTAAAATGATATTATTTTAATTTAAAAAAATTAATCTAAACAATCTAATAACTTGGTCAAAATCCAAAACCTGAATCTTCAACTAAACTAAATTTAAAAACTATAATTTAAAGATTTCTTCTTACGTCACCTCCATTCTTTCTAATTCTATGAACATAAGGAGAATTCCTCACCATACCAAGAAACATGGTCCATTCTTGGAAAGTATGTCATCCATGCTTGGTGTCATGAAAATTATTCTTTCAAGCTTGGATTTTTGTGGTGATAAATAGAAAAAATAAAAAAATTTTAATTTTTATTAGTAACAAAAAAAATAAAGTTGTTATTTAATATTTTAATTATTAGAAATCTTAATTAGTCTTAAAGTCTAAATAAAAAAATTGATTTTTTATAGAGATAATGTATGACCCCTAATACATTTTATGTAAGGTAAGTTGCATTGTTTATTTGTTTGATATAAACTAAAATATTATTGTATTTTCTAAATATTGGTCTATCTAAAGTTTTAAAAAAGTTCTTCTCAGTAAGAATATATTCAAACAAACAAAATAATTTTTTGGTATTTTTAAAATATAGATCAAGTTTTCATGGATTTCATAAATTAGTTATTAAATAAAAAATATACGCAAATATATCAACAAAACTATTTTTCTTGAATTTTTATATTTAAAGATGTTAAATCTTACCTTGTACTTTTTATTAATATCTATGCAAATATAGTTATTATTTTTATAGAATTGGCCATATGCATATAAATAAAAAAACATAATTTTCTTTTTCAAAACAAGGATTTTTTATTTTCTTGTATTTTTTTAGAAATTTAAAGAAAAGTAGTTATATTTAATATCAGGTCAGTATCTTACAGTATAAGTTTACAATCCTAATATCAAGTGAAATAGTTGGAAAAATATGTGAGACCTACAAATAATTTAAAAATGATCTTTGAATTTCTTTAGAATTTTTTGAAATTATTTAGGGTTTGTTGAGCAAAAATATACGACTCTAGAGGATCCCACCAGGAAACAGCCTAGGAACACAAACCAAGATGCTTAAATGCATGACAAATGCCTCATTCTACAGACCAAAATTGAAAACTATTGATTTGATGACTAATTGATGAGTGGGTGGCCACATCTTGAGTTAGTGACAATTCTTATCTTTTTATATGAATAAATGTCAGTGATAACGTCAGAATTTAAACTAGACTTCCACATGAAAGTTCTAGGAAATTGTCTCAGATTTTCAGGAAAAAAAATTTGAGGTCATTTGGACTTTTAGAACTCAAGATATGGGCTAAACATTGAATAATATCTAGGCTGCAAGACAGATTCGAACTTCTACGTTGTTGCTAAGTTTTGGGCTTCTAAATAGCAGAATGAGTCTTGACTTCCCATGAAAGTTTTAGGCCCATGTCTTAATTTTCCTTCCATATAAAGCAGATCTAAATCTGAGATCTACAGCTCTAGATATGACCCAATTACCGAACAATATTCTAGTTTGGACTACACCAGCATCTCTTTTCTAAGTTTGGCTCTCTCTTTGTCCATTCAATTTTAATACTTCAACTCTTTAATCAATCTTTTTATCTATGTGATAGGCCTACATTTAGGATGAACATTTACCATAAATTAAAAGTATCTTATGGTATCAGACTTTTTATTATAAAACATGTTTTAGTTAAGGAGTTATTGATACTTCAAGCGCAAAATGATATATAAAATCTTGATAAAAAATACACTTTTAAATACTAATTAGTACTCTTTGATCTTTAATCTAAAGCTTTTCATTTTCATTTCCATCATTTGTTTTTGCATAAAAATCAAATAATCATGGTTTTTGTTTCATTATTGTAATGATATAACCCTAGAATCTTACTTGAATGTTGATTTCTCTCTCTCTCTCACACACACACAGATATATAT
>NW_011502672.1:13217-17655 GCF_000495115.2 Populus euphratica
TGATTAGTACTTAAAAGTGCATTTTTATCATGGTTTTATATCATCATTTTGCACTTGAAGTATCAATAACTCCTTAACTAAAACATGTTTTATAATAAAAAGTCTGATACCATAAGATACTTTTAATTTATGGTAAATGTTCATCCTAAATGCAGGCCTATCACATAGATAAAAAGATTGATTAAAGAGTTGAAGTATTAAAATTGAATGGACAAAGAGAGAGCCAAACTTAGAAAAGAGATGCTGGTGTAGTCCAAACTAGAATACTGTTCGGTAATTGGGTCATATCTAGAGCTGTAGATCTCAGATTTAGATCTGCTTTATATGGAAGGAAAATTAAGACATGGGCCTAAAACTTTCATGGGAAGTCAAGACTCATTCTGCTATTTAGAAGCCCAAAACTTAGCAACAACGTAGAAGTTCGAATCTGTCTTGCAGCATAGATATTATTCAATGTTTAGCCCATATCTTGAGTTCTAAAAGTCCAAATGACCTCAAATTTTTTTTCCTGAAAATCTTAGACAATTTCCTAGAACTTTCATGTGGAAGTCTAGTTTAAATTCTGACGTTATCACTGACATTTATTCATATAAAAAGATAAGAATTGTCACTAACTCAAGATGTGGCCACCCACTCATCAATTAGTCATCAAATCAATAGTTTTTAACTTTTGGTCTGTAGAATGAGGCATTTGTCATGCATTTAAGCATCTTGGTTTCCAGATCAAGATCATGCTAGTTGTGCTTTTATTAATTTCTTATTTATGCCTTTCATTTCTTTTCCTTTACTTAGTTAACTTTTATCTTATTTATGTTCTTATCTTGTTTATTTATGTTTCTCTCTTTCATTATATTTAGCTAAGTTTATTATGTCAAAGTGAAAAGGTTATTGACACGACTAAAAGGTTGATGTCTTCTCCCAAGTGCAGGAGTGTCGAAGTAATAAATAACCCGGCAAGACCGGGGTCGAACCACAGGGAGGTTAATTGTACAAATTATAAATAACAATAATACAACAACAATAACAATAACAATAACAACAATAATAATAATAACAATAATAATAATAATAATAATAATAATAATAATAATGATAGTAGTAGTAGTAGTAGTAATAATAATAATAATAATAATAATAATAATAATAAAGAAAGCGAAGAAGAAGAAGATGATAAGAACTTGGAGATGGAAAATTAATGTAAGGATTAAACAATAATAATAACAAATGTCAAGGTTAGAGGTTCCACTCATGGTATATCAAACAAGTATAGTATAAACTCTTATTATTGAATTGGAAACCACACACAAAGGAGGTTCCAATCATATTATATATTGTTAACATGATTACATTAGTCATCTTATTCAATTAATGCTAGTACTTGTAAATCTCGTCAAGTATTCATGATTATAACTTATGTTAACAACAAATCAAGTTCCTTTCATAGCTCAGGTGTCGGTTATACCATACATTATGGGCTATGAAAGTGCCAAGGATTTGTTGTACCAAGTGTTATACAACATAAATCAAGATTAGTCATTTAACAAGCAAAGTATTAAAGAGTGAACACGATAACAAATATAAAACATGTTAGTATCAAACATTAAAGTCCATATTAAGTTTACATTATACTTATTCTCACACCATTAGTGTAACCTTTTCACCTTGACATAATTAACTTAGCTAGACATAATAAAAGAAAGAAAAATAAACAAAATAACAACATAAAAGTTAACTAAGTAAAGGAAAGGAAATGAAAGGCATAAACTTAATATTAATGAAAACAAAGCATAAAAAATACAAAGAAAGAAAGGAAGAGCATGATCTTGATCTGAAAACCAAGATGCCTAAATGCATGGCAAATTCTCAACTCTATGCATTCCCTAAAGAGCTAAGATTAAGATGGACCAATCCTTATGGGGCCTGTGATATTGAGAATTCAATGAATGACAATGATTTTAAGGAAAATGGACATCGTTTGAAAGCTTACTTTGATAATTTTCCTAGTGAAAATGAATCAGCTGGTTTGAATGATCTTGTAGATAAAGGTTGATTATTTTATTTTTCTCACATTTTCTTTTTTTTATGTTTCTTTTTGAGTGATTTTTGCTAGTTTCTCTCACCCCGGTCAAATGGCGGATAACGGTACTCCGTGACTTAAGTCGGTTCTTTCACTTTCCCATAATTACTGATATTTGTGTATATATTTGTGCAATTCTTTGAATCTCTCTTCCAATTCTCATTTGAAAATGGACACTAATCTTGAAAAATTGAAAAAGTATTTTCCCGCTCTGCCTCAGAATGCGATCACAAAAATTTACCGTGCTAGATGTGCAAGATTGAGATTATTAATGAATCATGGAATTCCTGAAGATATTCGTTGGTTGATTGAAGCAAAGGTCCGATTATCAAGTGAGTCCTCTAATTTCTTTATTTCACACATGCCTGGAACAAGTAAAAGCACTTTTGCAAAGAAACGTCATGCAAAACGACTAGAAGTCTATCATCGATGTGCTAGATGGACTTGTAATACACAATGTCGTTCTTTAGGAATGGTATCTATAAACCGTGAAGATAAAATACAATTCATTAAGGATGGCCTGAGTAAGGAGTCTTTAGATAATCTTCTATTGACTCTTGAGACGCATTCTAGTGGAGATGTGCATCGTGCAATTCATGATTTATGGCCACTATTTCATAAAGAACATGATCGACTTAGTCTTAGGAATCTGACTAAAAAAGACCCTGTTTGCCAGTTTTTAAGAAAACTGGATGGGAAGCCTATCCCCGACCCATAGAGGGCGTTTAAGCCGTTCTTGGACGTAAAACCAAGGGAAGATGTGAGCCACAATCACAACTATCTGTACATACACATGCTTTTTCAAAAGTTAATAAATAAATAAATAAAGAGAGAGAGAGAGAGAGAGAGACTCCAGCTGGCCTATATGTAGGTGTTATGATTGTCTTTCTAATTTCTCATCTATAAAACCCTCTCTTCCTTCCTTTCATTTCTACTCAACCCATACATTCAAAAACTATAGAAGTGTGTAGAAATGGCAAGTTCCTCAGGTCATCATATAAGAAATATTTGTGTTTTTGGTGGATCTAGTCCTGGGAAAGAAAAGGAGTTTTTAGAATCAGCAAATCATCTTGGTCAGGTGCTAGCTGAGAGAAAGATTCATTTAGTGTATGGGGGAGGCAGTCTTGGGTTAATGGGAGGTGTGTCAATAGCTGCATTTTTAGGAGGTAGTCAAGTTTTGGGGGTCGTCCCTGAAGCTTTGGCACAAGGGAACATCATTGGAAAAACAATTGGAGAGGAACTTCAGGTCTCCACAATGTCGGCTCGAATGAATGCAATGTTTAACCATGCTGATGCCTTCATTGCTTTACCAGGTGGTCTAGGCACATTGGAAGAGATCTTTCATATTTCCTCTTGGGCTCAATTGCACATTCACCATAAACCCATAGGTTTGTTAAATGTTAATGGTTATTATGATAAGTTGTTGTCTTTTCTTGATCATGCTGTGGAACAAGAATTTCTAACATCTTCTGCACGACAAATCATAATCTCTGCTGCTACTGCTGAACAGTTGATTGACCAACTACAATCTTTCATTCCTGTGATTGATCCTTCCATGAGTCGCATAAATTGGTCATCTACGGGAAGCCGTAAAAAGCTTAGATTGGATTTGAGCCTTCATTTGTGAATTTTTGTGTCTTTTGGTTTTATTATTATGTTTTGTTATTTCTTATTTTTGTTTCAATATGTTTCAGGTTTTGTCAGTGTTCGTTATTTCAGGTGATATCTTTTATACTCTATCTTTCTACCTTAGAACATTGAGGACAATGTCTCGTTTTGGTTGGGGGGAGAGGGTAGTAGTTGATAAAAAAAAAAAATTATTTTTCATTTCATAAAGCATGTGCATAATTGTTGTTACTAGGATGGCAGAGTAAAGGAGTTCTTTTGTTAAAGTGACTCTTGAGACGCATCTTAGTAACCATTCTTAACAAGGTCTATTATAATACTTCCTGAAATATTCAGGTTTACAAACTCTCGTATTGTTACCACTTAATTCCGCTCATATACTTATTTAACATGTATTCTTAAACCTTAATTTACACACACACACTTTAACATATGATTGTGGGTTGCATATTGGATTATTACATTATTTATGTTCTTTTGTGAAAGGTAACAACTAAGGGAAAGATATTGTATATAATTAAAAAAAAAAAACATGAAAAAAAAGAAAAAAAATAATGATAATGAAAATGTAGATAAGTTTGGTTTCGTAGCCTCCCTAACCTAAGCAATTAAGCCCGAAGGGGTGTTTTAACACTTAATACCCTAAAGTCAACTGACTTGGGAGCTATTGGCCCAACGCTTGTTACATGGGTTGAGGAGAAAAGCTTAAGGGAATCAAACATTGCACTGTCTACA
>NW_011502657.1:0-4912 GCF_000495115.2 Populus euphratica
TTTGAGACTAGGATCCATTTATACTTAGGATGAAATGCAACAACAGTTTTTAAAGAAGTTTTTCTCATCTCACAAAACAAACTCTTTCAAAAGACAAATCACCACTTTCACTCAAAAACCAAAAGAAACATTTTACCAATGTTGGGATAGGTATCGAGACTTGCTTAATACTTTCCCTTATCATGGTTTTGAAACATGGATATTGGTTTCACATTTTTATGAAGGGTTAACACCTAGAGATAAGCAAATGGTTGAATTGATGTGCAATGGAACTTTTAAAGATAAAGACCCTGATGAAGCAATGGAGTACTTAAACTTGTTAGCTGAAAATAATCACAATTGGGACACCGCAGGTAGTTATAAGGCACCGAGTAAAACTCAACCTCATACATCTAGTGGAGGTATGTACCACCTTAGGGAAGATCAGGGCCTCCAAGCTAAGTTTGCATCTTTAGCTAGAATGGTCGAGGCACTAGAATTGAAAAAGAGTGGTCAATTAAAATCTATTGAAAACATTGTGTGTCAAATCTGTGAAATTAATGAACACTCAACCAATAATTATCCAACCTTACCTTCTTTTAAGGAATGCCTCCATAAACAAGCATATGCTTTAAACAGTTTCCAAAGAGCCAACCATAACCCATACTCACAGACATACAGTCCTAGTTGGAGAAATCACCCAAATTTCAGTTGGAAGAGTGATAATAACAATGTACAAACTTCACAACCGTCGTTTCAAGCACATCAAAATTTTCAAAATTCTCATGGATATGTACCTCCTTATGCTCCACTTCCTATAAGAAATTTTGAGGGAACTTTGTATGCATTTATTGAAAAGCAAGAGACAATCAACACTCAACTTGCTCAAAACATAACAGATTTTAAAGATACTCTTGCAAAATTCACATCTGCTCTTAGTTTTCAAGAGAAAGATAAGTTTCCATCTCAACCACAACAATATCTCAAGGGGCAATACAATGCAAATGCAAATAGTCCTGAAAGTCAACACATGGATCAAGTCAAATCAGTCATCACTTTTTGTAGTGGTAAGGTTATTCAAAAACCAATTCTTGAACCTTGTGAGAAAGATGATGAGTCAATCTCTAAGGGTAAGGAAGTGGTTGAATCTGAACTTTGCAAAGAAAAAACTGATTCCCCTCGAGCATTTTCATTTTCACATGCCATGACCAATCAGAAAGAAATCAAGGATGAAAAAGGCACCGAAAATGTTAATGCGGATCTTTTATCAAAAGTGACAATAGATTTGACACCCAACATCACACCAATCGATGATTACTTTCCTGATGAATCTTTACTTTCTCTTAGTTCAATGCCTTCGTTTGCTAAAAATATCAATTTTCTTGCTTTAGGATTTTTGTTAGCTCACTAGAGTACCGAAACAAAAGACAATTTTGAGCAACATGCAAAATTTTTATTGGGATGACCGTTACTTATTTAATTATTGTCCTGATCAAATATTTTAAAAATACATTCCCGACAATGAGGTAAGTAATTTCATTAAATTTTGTCACTCTAAGGCACGTAAGGATCATTTCTCGCCAAAAAAGAGGACCGTAGAGATCTTACAAAGTGGATTTTACTGGCCCACCATATTCAAGGAATCACATGCACCCCGCAAAACCTGTGAAAATTGTCAAAAGGTGGGATTTATTTCAAAACATACAGAGTTTTTAGATAATCTTTTATTGACTCTTAAGTCTCATCATAGTCGAGATAAGCATCGTGTAATTCATGACTTATGAACCCATTTTCATAAAGAACATACTTGACTTAGTCTTGGGAATCTGACTAAAAAAGACCCTGTTTGCCAGTTTTTAAGAAAACTGGATGGGAAGCCTATCCCCGACCCATAGAGGGCGTTTAAGCCGTTCTTAGACGTAAAACCAAGGGAAGATGTGAGCCACAATCACAACTACCTGTACATACACATGCTTTCGTTTAAGCCGTTCTTGGAAATAAAACCAATGGACGATATGAGCCACAATCAACCACCTATACATACATATTTTTTTAATAAATAAATAAAAAGAGAGTGTGTGTATGTGTGAGAGAGAGAGAGACTCCAGCTAGCCTACATATAGATGGTATGATTGCCTTTTGAATTTCTCATCCATAAAATCCTCTCTTTCATCCTTTCATTTCTACTCAACCCATACATTCAACGAAAATAGAAGTGTGTAGAAATGGCAAGTTCCTTAGGTCATCAAATAAGAAATATTTGTGTTTTCGGTGGATCTAGTCCTGGGAAAGAAAAGGAGTTTTTAGAATCAGCAAATCATCTTGGTCAGGTGCTAGCTGAGAGAAAGATTCATTTAGTGTATGGGGGAGGCAGTCTTGGGTTAATGGGAGGTGTGTCAATAGCTGCATTTTTAGGAGGTAGTCAAGTTTTGGAGGCAGTCTTGGGTTAATAGGAGGTGTGTCAATAGCGGCATTTTTAGGAGGTAGTCAAGTTTTGGGGGTCGTCCCCGAAGCTTAGCACAAGGGGACATCATTGGACAAACAATTGGAAAAGGAACTACAGGTCTCCACAATGTCTGCTCAAATGAATGCAATGTTTAACCATGCTGATGCCTTCATTGCCTTACCAGGTGATTTAGACATAGTGGAAGAGATCTTTCATATTTTCTCTTGGGCCCAACTGCACATTCACCATAAACCCATATGTTTGTTAAATGTTAATGGTTATTATGATAAGTTGTTGTCTTTTCTTGATCATGCTGTGGAACAGGAATTTTTAACATCTTCTGCATGACAAATCATAATCTCTGCCGCTACTGCTTAACAATTGATTGACCAACTACAATCTTTCATTCCTGTAATTGATCCCTCCATGAGTCGCATAAATTGGTCATCTAAGAAAGGCCGTAAAAAGCTTAGATTGGATTTGAATCTTCATTTGTGAATTTTTTTGTCCATTTGTTTTATTATTGTGTTTTGTTATTTTTTATTTTTGTTTCAGTGTGTTTCAGGTTGTCAATATTCATTATTTCAGGTGATATCTTCTATACTCTATCTTTTTACCTTAGAACATTGAGGATAATGTCTCGTTTTGGTTGGGGAGAGAGGGTGGTAGCTATAGAAAAAACATTAACTAACTGTGTTTTCTATTTCATAAAGCATGTGCAAAATTGTTGTTACTATGATGGTAGAGTAAAAGAGATCTTTTTATGACTCTTGAGACGCATCTTAGTAACCATTCTTAATAAGGTCTATCATAATACTTCTTGAAATATTCAGTTTACAAACTCTCGCATTACTATCACTTAATTCTGCTCATATACTCATTTAACATGTATTCTTAAACCTTAATTTACACACACACACTTTAACATATGATTGTGGGTTGTACATTAGATTATTACATTATTTATGTTCTTTTGTTAAAGGTGACAACTAAGGGAAAAAGGTAATATATAATTTAAAAAAAAACAAAAAAAAGAGCAAAAATAAATAAAAAATAAAATGAAATGATGATAATAAAAATTGTAGATAAGTTTGGTTTCGTAGCCTCCCTAACCTAAGCAATTAAGCCCAAAGGGGTGTTTTAACACCTAATACCCTAAAGTCAACTGACTTGGGAGCTATTAGCGCAACGCTTGTTACATGAGTTGAGGAGAAAAGTTTAAGGGAATCAAACATTGTACTATCTATGTATCAGTATTTGCAACCCGACTTACTAAGCTCGTAGGGGTGTCTCAACACCTAATGCCCTAAGACCAACTTGTATGGGAGTCATTAGCCGAAAACTTGTTACATGGGTTAAAGATACATGGTGTTTTAAGTTATATGTATATATATTAAAAAAAAGGAAAAAAATAATAATCCCAACCCAAGAAAGTTAACCTTAAACATTAGAACAAAAATTTTGTTTTCTTCCAAGAAAAGCCCCATAATTATGTGTTGATATATTGAGCACAAAAGAAAGGTTTATTAATATCTTGTTAAGAGGTATTGAGCAGATATATATAAATTTAATGAGAGTTTATTTATCTGGATAGATTAAAGGAAGTTGAATGATGAATACCTTGCTTTGTGGAATTTACAAATTGTTTTTCTATTTTAACGTTTTGATTACTATGGACTAGTAATAAGCTTGAGGGGTGGGGTGATTAGTACTTAAAAGTGCATTTTTATCAAGTGATTAGTACTTAAAAGTAATAAGCTGGTTGGGGGGTGTGATTAGTACTTAAAAGTGCATTTTTATTAAGGTTTTATGTCATCATTTTGCACTTGAAGTATCAATAACTCCTTAACGAAAGTATGTTTTATAATAATATAAGATACCTTTAATTCGTGGTAAATGTTCATTTTAAATGCAGGACTATCACATAAATGAAAGGATTGATTGATGAATTTAAGAATTGAAATTGAAAGAACAAAGAGATGGCCAAACTTAGAAAAGACATGTCGATGCAATCCAAACCGGAACATTGTTCGGTAATTGGGTCATATCTAGAGCTATATATCTCAGATTTAGGTCCAATTTATATGGATGGAAAGGTAAGACATAGGCCTACAACTTTCATATGGAGCCCAAGATCTAAAAAGGCCATTATCAAGTCCAAATTGTAGCAACAACAAAGAAGCCCGAATCTGTCTTCCAGCCCGAGAGGCCTATCACATAAATGAAAGGATTGATTGATGACTTTAAGAACTTAAATTGCAAGGGCAAAAAGATGGCCAAAATTAGAAAAGAGATGTCGGTGCAATCTAAATCGGAATATTATTTGGTAATTGGGTCATATCTGGAGCTATAGATCTCAGATTTAGGTCTACTTTATATGGATGGAAAGGTAAGATATAGGCCTACAACTTTCATATGGAGACCAAGATCTGAAAAGGCCATTATCAAGTCCAAATTGTAGCAACAACAAAGAAGCCCGAAACTGTC
>NW_011502657.1:9995-17877 GCF_000495115.2 Populus euphratica
CTTGTGATTCGACCCCAGTCTTACCGGGTTATTTATTACTTCAACACTTCTACACTTGGGAGAAGACATCAATCTTTTGGTCGTGTCAATCAAGATCATGTTCTTGCTCTCTTTCTTTATATTTTTGTAATGCTTAAGTTTTGATTTCATTAATCTCTTATTTATGCTTTTCATTTCCTTTCCTTTACTTAGTTAAGTTATATCTTATTTATGTTTTTATCTTATTTATTTATGTTTCTCTCTTTCATTATATTTAGTTAAATTTATTAGGTCAATGTGAAAAGGTTACACTAATAGTGTAAGAATAAGTATAATATAAACTTAACATAGACTTTAATGTTTGATACTATCATGTTTTGTATTTGTTATCTTGTTCACTTTTAATACTTTGCTTGTTAAATGGTTAATCTAAATTTATGTTGTATAACCCTTGGTACAACAAATATTTAACACTTTCATAGCCCAACCGTATGGTATAACCGATACCAATGCTATGAAAGAAACTTGATTTGTTGTTAAGATACGTTATAATCATGAATAATTGATAACATTTACAAGTATTTGCATTATTCAAATAAGATAACTAATGTAATCATGTTAATAATTTATAATCGGATTGAAACCTCTTTTGTGTGTGGTTTCTACTTGAGTAATAAAAAAAAATTATATTATATTTGTTTGAAATACCATTAGTGGATCTTCTAATCTTAACAATTGTTTTTATCATTGTTTAATCCTCATATTAATCTTACATCTTAAAGTCCTCTTTAACTTCTTCTTCCTTTTCTTTTTCTTCTTCTTCTAATTGTTGTTGTTGGTGGTGGTGGTGGTGTTGTTCTTATTATTATTATTTATAATTTATATAGTTAACCTTCCTATAGTTCGACTCTAGTCTTGCCAAGTTATTTATTACTTCGACTCCTACACTTGAGAGAAGACATCAATCTTTTGGTCGTGTTAATGGGGTTAGAAATCAATATATTATTGTAAAAGATGATAAAACAATCACTCTTATACCTCTTACATATAAACAAGTATATGATAATCAAATAAAGTTAGAAAGAGAATATAATGACATGAGTAGAGAAAATCAAAGTAAGAAATAAGGTGAAAAAAGACAATCAAATTTGACCACAACCCAAAACACATCTCCTCTAACTCAAAACCATTCAACTAATAACCTATTAAACGTATCGTCCATAATTAATATGAAGAAATCCCATAAAATATGCCCTAAGCCCTTAAGCCATTATATACCCAACACCATTTAATAACCAACCAATTAAATCATCAAGGCTTGAGTTGTGAACTGTTATCCCTGAATTTCAAGACTAAAATCAGCGCACCTTATTTCACTTTGTAGCATAATTTCATTCATTATTTTAATACCAATAGGATCTTCAGCTAATATTTATAGTCCAACCTTCTTAGCCATCATAGGATGAATAAAATTATATATGCTTAATGATTAACACCACCAAAATCTAGTTATTAATCTTTGTTTTTAACTATATGGTTTTAGGGTTCGGACTTCCCACCATTATATGCAACAAATCTTCACTTTATCTTTCAACTCTTGAACTATCTTTAAATTAATTAAATCACCTAAGTCCTTTAATGATTCCATAGATAGCACATCTTTAGCTTCTTCAATTAAAAACAACTTAGGGTCACTATACTTTTTTATTATTTTATTTATTTATTTTTGAAAAAGCATATGCATGTATAGGTAGTTGTGATTATGGCTCACAGCTTCCCTTGGTTTTACGTCCAAGAACGGCTTAAACGTCCTCTATGGGCCCAAAATAGGCTTCTCATCCACTTTTTTCAAAAACTAGCAAATAGGATCTTTTTTAGTAAAATTTTCTAGACTAAGTCAATCATGTTCTTTATGAAAATGGGGCCATAAATCATGAATTGCACGATTCACATCTCCAATAGAATGTATCTCAAGAGTTAATAGAAGATTATTTAAAGACTCCTTATTTAGGCCATCCTTAATAAATTATATTTTATCTTCATGATTTATAGATATCATTCCTAAAGAATGACATTATGCATTACAAGTCCATATGGCACATTCATGACAGACTTTCAATCGTTTTGCACGACATTTCTTTGCAAAAATGTTTTTACCTGTTTCAGGTATGTGTGAAATGAAAGAATTAGAGGACTCACCTGATAATTGGACCTTTGCTTCAATCAACCAGCGAAAATGATTCTTAAATTTTTATATACATCATTTCTTATTTTCTCAAGCTCATTTATTTGTAATTTTCACAGTTAGCTTGCATCATCAAGATTTGAATTGAAAGCTTTAATAGCCCAATAAGCTTTATATTCAAGTTCTATTATAAAGCAAGACTTTTTGACCAACATTGAAGGTTTTTCTATGTATTTTCTTGTCATGAAATTCTTTTATTCTTGCTTTATGAATTCTTGAATTTTCATATGCATCATTTCTTATTTCCTCAAGCTCATTTATTTGTAATTTTCGCAGTTGACTAGCATCATCCAGATTTGAATTGAAAGCTTTAATAGCCCAATAAGCTTTATGTTCAAGTTCCACAGGCAAGTGACAAGGTTTTCCATAGACTAGTCTATAAGGTGACATACCTAATGATGTTTTATAAGCAGTTCGATAAGCCCAAAGTGCATCATTAAGTCTTAAAGACCAGTCTTTCCTATTAGGGTTCACTGTTTTCTCCAAAATATGTTTGATCTCCCTATTAGCAAGCTCTACTTGTCCACTTGTTTGAGGGTGATAAGGGGTGGCAACTTTGTGTGTGATTCCATATTTCTTCATTAAAGACTCAAATGGCTTGTTGCAGAAATGTGTTCCACCATCACTTATTATGGCTCGAGGGACTCCAAATCGACTCAAAATATTTTCTTTCAAAAACTTTATCACTGTTTTGTGATCATTGTTTCGACTTGGAATTGCCTCTATCCATTTTGAAACATAATCTACTGCGACTAATATGTATAAGAAACCAAATGATGGAGGGAATGGGCCCATGAAATCTATACCCCAACAGTCAAAGATCTCAATGACAATAATAGGGTTTAAAGGCATCATGTGACGTTTTGAAATAGATCCCAACTTTTGACAATTTTCACAAGACTTGCAGAATGCATGTGAGTCTTTGAACATGGTGGGCCAGTAAAATCCACTTTGTAAGATTTTTGCAGTTGTCTTTCTTGATGAGAAATGGCCCCCACATGCCTCAGAATGACAAAATTTAATGACACTACTTACCTCATTGTCAGGAATGCATCTTCGAAATATTTGATCAGGACAATATTTGAATAAATAAGGATCATCCCAATAAAAGTTCTTCACTTCGTTCAAAAACTTTCTTTTATCTTGGGTATTCCAATGAGCTGGCAATTGTCCTGAAACAAGAAAATTGACAATATTAGCAAACCAAGGCATTGTAGAGACAGAAAGTAAAGATTCATCAGGAAAGTAGTCATCGATTGGTGTGATGTCAGTTTTCGAATCTGTTGTCAATCTTGACAAGTGATCTGCGACAACATTTTCGCTGCCTTTCTTATCTTTGATTGTGATATCAAATTCTTGAAGTAATAAAATCCACCGCACCAATCTAGCCTTGGAATCTTTCTTAGAAAGAAGATATTTCAATGCTGCATGATCACTAAAAACAACAACAGGTGAGCCAACAAGATAAGATCTGAATTTTTCACATGCAAATACTACTGCAAGTAATTCTTTTTCAGTGGTGGTATAATTCATTTGAGCACTATTTAAAGTTTTACTTGCATAGTAAATTACATAAGGTTTCTTATCTTTTCTTTGTCCCAAAACAGCACCTACGGCATAATCACTAGCATCACACATTATTTCAAAAGGTAATGACCAATCGGGAGGTTGAATGATAGGAGCACAAGTAAGCAAGTTTTTAAGTTTAACAAAGGCTTCTTCACAATGTTCAGTCCATTCAAAAATAGTATCCTTTGTTAGAAGGTTACTTAAAGGCTTAGATATTACACTAAAATCTTTGATGAACCTTCTATAAAAACCAGCATGTCCTAGGAATGATCTAACATCTTTAAGATATTTTGGTGTTGGCAAGTTTGCAATTAACTCGATTTTAGATTTGTCAACCTCAATTCCTTTTGATGAAACAATATGACAAAGTACAATGCCGTTTGTTACTATAAAATGATGTTTTTCCCAATTCAGTACAAGATTCTTCTCTTCACACCTGCTCAAAACCTTTTCTAAGTTAATCAAACAATCGTCAAATGAATCACCAAAAACAGAAAAACCAACCATAAAAATCTTAAGAAAATGTTCAACCATATCACTAAATATACTGAGCTTGCATCTTTGAAATGTGGCTGGTGCATTACATAATCCAAAATGCATCCTTTGATATGCAAAAGTACCAAATGAACATGTGAAAGTAGTCGTCTCTTAATCTTCCAATGCAATTTCAATTTAGCTGTAACCTGAATAGCCATTTAGAAAACAATAAAATTCATGACTTACAACTCTTTTTAGGATTTGATCGGTGAAAGGTAAAGGAAAAAAAATATTTTCTAATCATTGAATTAAGTTTCCTATAGTCAATGCACATATACCAATCAGTAACAATCCTAGTGGGAATTAACTCATTGTTCTCATTTGTTATCACAGTGACTCCAGACTTCTTGGGTACAACTTGAGTAGAACTTACCCATTTGCTGTTAAAAATAGGATAAATGATTTCATTATCTAGAAGCTTAAAGACTTCATTTTTCACTACTTCTTTTATATTAGAATTAAGCCTTCATTGCATTTCCCTAGAGGGTTTAACATTTTCCTTCAAATAAATTCTGTGTACAAATCAAAGGACTAATTCCTTTTATATCATCTATGGTTCATCCTAATGTATTTTTATGCATTTTCAAAGTTTATAATAACTTACATTCTTGATGTGCATTAATTTTGGAAGAGATTATTACCAAAAAAGTTTCATTTTCTCCTAAAAATGAGTATTTGAGATTGAATGTTAATGGCTTCAAATCAGGTTTGGGTGGTTGAACACTTGAAGGTATGGACATAATTGATTGTGGTAGCAATTCCTTAATGTGTGATCTCCAATTACTTGTCTTTGATTCTTCCTGAAAATAAACCATTTGCAAATTATCAGATTCAACAATCTCAATTTCACTGAAAATAGTTTGAAATTTATCATGAAGTAATTTTTTAGTAAAGTCCACTTCCTGTAAATTATTATCATCTCCAGGTTGCTTGTTAATGTTGAAAATATTCATCTCTAATGTCATATTTCCAAATGATAGCTTCATCTGTCCATTCCTACAATTAATTAATACATTAGAAGTTGCAAGAAACGGACATCCTAAAATAACAGGAAATGAATTATATACTTCAACAAGTTGTGTATCTGATTAGTACTTAAAAGTGCATTTTTATCAAGGTTTTATATCATCATTTTGCACTTGAAGTATCAATAACTCCTTAACTAAAGCATGTTTTATAATAATATATCTAATAATATAAGATACCTTTAATTTATGGTAAATGTTCATTTTAAATGCAGGCCTATCACATAAATGAAAGGATTGATTGATGACTTTAAGAACTTAAATTGCAAGGGCAAAAAGATGACCAAAATTAGAAAAGAGATGTCGGTGCAATCCAAATTGGAATACTGTTCGGTAATTGGGTCATATTTGGAGCTATAGATCTCATATTTAGGTCTACTTTATATGGATGGAAAGGTAAGACATAGACCTACAACTTTCATATGGAGCCCAAGATCTAAAAAGGCCATTTTCAAGTCCAAATTGTAGCAACAACAAAGAAGCCTGAATCTGTCCTCCAGCCTGAGCACTATTCAGTATTTTGGCCATATCTGGAGTTCTAGAAGTTCAAATGAGCTGAAGTTTTTTACACCAGAAAGCTAAGACAATTGTCTACAACTTTCATGTTTTCAAGTGGCTCCAATTTTGACGTTATCAATGCCGTTTTGGGCAGACAAGAGAAGATAAGGATTGTCACCAAGTCAAGAGTTGGCCACCCACTCATCAATTAGTCATCAAATCAATTGTTCCCAATTTTGGTCTATAAAAGGAGGCATTTGCCATGCATTTAGGCATCTTGGTGTCCAGATCAAGATCATGCTCTTGCTTTCTCTCTTTGTATTTTTTGTAATGTTTATGCTTTGCTTTCATTAATATCAAGTTTATGCCTTTCATTTCCTTTTCTTTACTTAGTTAACTTTTATCTTATTTATGTTCTTATTTTGTTTATTTATTTTTCTTTCTTTCATTATGTCTAGCTAAGTTTATTATGTCAAGGTGAAAAGGTTACACTAATGGTGTAAGAATAAGTATAGTGTAAACTTAATATGGACTTTAATGTTTGATACTAACATGTTTTGTATTTGTTATCTTGTTCACTCTTTAATACTTTGCTTGTTAAATGACTAATCTTGATTTATGTTGTATAACACTTGGTACAACAAATGCTTGGCACTTTCATAGCCCATAATGTATGGTATAACCGACACCTGAGCTATGAAAGGAACTTGATTTGTTGTTAACATAAGTTATAATCATGAATGCTTGACGAGATTTACAAGTACTAGCATTAATTGAATAAGATGACTAATGTAATCATGTTAACAATCTATAATAAGTTGTGTATCCAAGACAATAAAATCCATAGGATAAATGAATTTATCAACTTGTACTAACACGTATTCAATTATTCCTCTAGGTATTTTTACAGATCTATTGGCAAGTAAAAGAGTTACAGAAGTTGGTTTTAACTCACCTAGATTGAGACTTTAAAAAGCTGAATATGAAAGTAAATTCACATTGGCTTCAAGATCAAGTAAGGCTCTTTTAATTTTATGTTTTCCAATAAAGCAAGAAATTGTAGGACAACTAGGGTCTTTATGTTTCCAAGCATTATTGTTTTGAAGAATGACACTTACTTGTTTGGCTAAAATGACTTTCTTTTTTACATTCAGTTTTCTCTTCACAGTGCATAGATCTTTCAAAAATTTAGCTTAGAAAGGAACCTGTTTAATAACATCCAGCAAAGGTATATTGATCCTTATCTGTTTGAAAGTTTCAAAGATTTCAGAGTTGTGATTGACTTTTCTTTGTTTGGTCATGGCATGAAGAAATGGAAGTGCTGGTAGGGAATCAGTTTTTTCTTTGCAATTTTCATATTCAACCTCTTTCTTACCCTTAGAGATTGACTCATTATCTTTCTCACAAGGTTCAAGAGTGGGTTTTTCAATAACCTTACCACTGCGTAGAATAGTGACTGATTTGACTTGATCCATGTGTTGGCTTCCGGAACTACTTGTAGTTGTATTGTATTGCCCCTTAGGATTTTGTTGTGGTTGAGATGGAAACTTACCTTTCTCTTGGAAACTGAGAGCAGATGTTAATTTTGCAAGAGTATCTTTAAAATCTGTCACGTTTTGAGCAAGTTGAGTATTGATTGTCTCTTGCTTTTCAATGAATGCATGCAATGTTTCCTCAAGATTTCTTCTAGGAGGTGGAGCATAAGGAGGTGCATATCTATGAGAATTTTGAAAATTATGGTTGATGTCTTATCCCAAGTGCAGAAGTGTCAAAGTAATAAACAACCCCGCAAGACCGGGGTTGAACCATAGAGAGGTTAACTATATAAATTATAAATAAAAACAACAACAACAACAACAACAATCTCCATGTTTAGGTACTCCATTGCTTCGTCAAGGTCTTTATTTTCAAAAGTTCCATTGCACATCAATTCTACCATTTGTCTATCTTCAGGTGTTAACCCTTCATAAAAATGTGAAACCAATCTCCATGTTTCAAAATCATGATGAGGGCAAGTATTAAGCAAGTC